>NW_023339718.1:2173220-2175348 GCF_004916995.1 Morone saxatilis
CCAGTATCCCCCCCCTCCTCCTCCTCCTCCTCCTCCTCCTCCTCCCCCTCCTCTCTCTCCACCCCTCCTCACCCCTCCACCCACTCACACTCCCTCTTCCGAGCGCTGTGCCCTCCAGCACCCGCCAGCAGCTCATGCTAGCTGGGCACAGCAGGGTCCGCACCGGCCTGAATAGGCAGCCAAGCGTTCCCCTGGCTCACTGCTGACACACAGCAAACTGACAACACGCACGGCCAAAAACACACAACACGCCAACCGCTGCCGCTGCCCACACCAGCCCTCAGCTGCTGCTCCACACACACACACACACGCCTGCATACATATGGATGTGCATGCAGAAACACACATACAATCCCAGCTAGACACATCACTCGGCTTCAATGCAAGGACAGGAGTGAAAAACACACTGACAAAAAATACACATAGCTCAAATTACAAACATGATAACTCTTTTCTTGCACACACACTCACAAATGTATTGCTTGTATAATCCCAGTATTCATGTTGAGGTATGAGCTCATATATTTTTATTCATCTATAAACGCAATTTAAGAATTGTTATATATATAATTTAAGAAAAATATATATATTATTTGTTTTAGTTAATTCTTCTATCCGCTCTTCAAGTTAAGGACCTGCAGTTCTCCTGAAGGGCTGATTGCTATTTTCTACAATACACTTTTCAATTAACAGCGTAAAGCAAAATCCACCACTTGTAAAATAAGCCAAATACTTGACCACCACAGGATTAAAATATCATCCAGTATTACAGGGTAGCCAAAGGGGATTCAAGGAATGTGATTTTTATGGAAAAATCAAGACACTACCCTTAAATTGTAAGCATTATCCATGGCGGCGTATTCGTTCAAAAGTGGAAACGGCAGTGTGAAATTCTACATCACACAAGTCTAAATCCCAAATCACCATGACATTTTACAAGCAGGGAAATCTTTTTATATATATATAATAAGATCTATCTTGTTATGGCTGTTCATTGACTAACATAGAATTCATATCCACGGTAATATCTCAATAATAGCCTATTCATCTGAGGGGAACAAGTGCTTAACATCAACAAGCGAGGGGGAAAACACCTAATAAAAAGGGAACAGTAGCAGCACAAGCAGCTGTGCTGAGCCACAAATACACCTAAATATCCTTAACCACATTACAGCCAGAAAAGATTACCACAGTGATGTGTTAAGTAAATACTGAATTTAATGTGATGCACTTATATCGCTATATCTCTCGCCCCAAGTGCTGTACTTTGTTATTTAGTGCCTGCTGATGATGTTCACAACACATACACACACACACACACACACACACATAGCAGCGGGGTTTTGGAGCCATCTCACAGACACAGCCAGAGACGATTTACAGAGATGAGTAGAGCTTCGAATGCCATGAAGGCTGGGAGCACAGCGCACAGCTCTGGTTGTCTGGATGACACCAATGTGTCTGGGAGCTGACGGCCTGACATGGGTTTACATGTCATACCACACACACTCAACACACTCCAAGCAACGCAGGGAGGTAAACAATGGCTGCTTGGAGACTGTATTTTCTAGTAATTTAATAATAATTGTTACAGCGTGCAATTATTTTTTCAATTAATTGTAAAAAGCAAACAATATTGACAGCAACCTTTGAAGCTGACACAGATATTGTGACTATCTGTAAACTAAGTAGAGCAGAAAAGAAGCTGAATGAAATGTATTTCTTAAATGACAGAAGAAAAAAATAAAGTGTGCATGAGAGTGTCTGAATCTACAAAGCTTTTTGGTGCAAGTTCCTCAGAGCCGTCACATTGATTTCCCAGGCTCCAGAATCCCATGCGGCAGGCCTCTGCCCTTTCTATCCCAAGCTCTATACTTCCATGACGACACTTCACCTTTAACCCCATGCTCCCAAGGCCGCGACCCCATCCTTTCTGAACACAAACCAGCCCAATCAGAATGCTCCGCTCGCTGACAAAAACACCCAAAGGCCTCTGCTCCTATGACAGCGTGTGACATCAGGTCAGATTCCTTTAGCATAACAACTACCACTATGGCCTTGTGTGAGGATTCTGTCTTTGTCAGCACAAAACACCCATCACAATCCACAGAGAAAAGTGGGATTCAAA
>NW_023339718.1:2175354-2175646 GCF_004916995.1 Morone saxatilis
GGGGGGGGGGGGGGTCTGACTTTAACCAGGAGATCTAAGGAACCAAAGAAAACATCTCTTCCTGGACGGCTGAAATGTAACAACTTAAGGTTCTTCCTGTATTGTCTCATCACTGTCTCAGAAATGACAGGACACGAATGTGCGGCGTGTAAATAAGACATCCAGAAAATCAAATAACATCCTTCAAGTACAGTCCAGGAAAGTCTTAATGATGTATATAGGAGCTAAAAAATTTATCATCCCAGGTACCCCCTGCCCAAAGGTGGATAGGGGGCATGTGAGGCTCCCTGCA
>NW_023339718.1:2175746-2175974 GCF_004916995.1 Morone saxatilis
GCCGTACTGTGACCTTTCCTTCAGAACAGGGAGGATATCTGGAGAGAGCAAGGGGCAGATTTCTCAGCCGAGGGCACAGGGGTTATTTTGGTTTGAATTTCCTCTCTGTTCTCTGGCCCTGCAACATAAAGGGAAAAAAAAAACTTGCCCAGGCAGGCATTGCCCCCAGCATTCGTTACCTTCTCTCCAGCAGCACACCCATTCCCATCCTCTCTCTCTCTCTCACAC
>NW_023339718.1:2176008-2195430 GCF_004916995.1 Morone saxatilis
ACACACACACACACACATACCCCCCCTCTGGCCACAAGAAGTGCTTAGGAAACCAGACACAAATCAGAACATGGGAAGTGATTTAGTGCCTCCTTCATAACTCACAACCATGTCCAGGACCTGTCCAGCATGTCATCCAAGTCGGTGACATATTGATCTACTTCGCTGTCTCTATTTTGTTTCAGCACAGCGCTGCACACTTTGTTTTCTGTGTTTCACCTTTTTTGGAAAAGGTCAACCACACATGAAAACAGCGTCAGTTTTGAGATAGAAGCACCTTCATGATAGAGATTTTTATTTAGAAAAAAAGGCGGCTAATTATGAATTCTGTTGCAGGATTTCGCAAAAAATTGAAAATGTGTAAACAGATCATTTTGAGTTTGTAATTAAATGGATAAAATAAAATTATATTTAGCCTTCTGCTGTTGTGTGTTAACTAAATACATTATAAAGGGGGGACATATTTTAAACTGATTTAGATATATATGTTCTTAAAACTCCTACATACAGACTAGAATGAACAATGGTCATATTGCAAGCTGATAGAAAAAAAACGTTTGATGTTGAATTTAATTATTTTCTCTTCCATACATGCAAATGGTAGCTATTACCCAGCCACTCGCCTCTGAACGAAACTACAGATGTTCTCTGGAAAAGAAAAACATCTGTCTATCTCTCTTACTTTCTCTTTCACTCCATCAGTCTCTACTTCTGTCTCCCAGGAGAAACTGCTCTAGTGTCATAACTCATTTGTCAATTCCTCAATACAAATTAAAGGCGCCTGACGACTACCTGTATGGCTAATAACATAACCGCTGCTGGCAACGTGACAACATCTACACCTAGGAAAACCTGAAAACACAAACACACACACACACACACGCATTTTAAAATCTGTACTACCTGGGCAACATATGAACCCGGGACACCTTTCAGGAGCTTCTTATCAAACTGATGCTTCTTCATTCAACAAGACAGTGGACATTTGGAGGCATGTCACATACAGACGATCGAAGGTTTCAGACTGCTCATTCTGTGCATCTCCCAGATAAATTCAGCTTTCCATTCCCTGCTGCATCCAAGGAGAACATTTACCACATGCTGAGACAAGTTTTATTTTATTCTAACACCCTTCCCCAGGGAAAACAAAACACCGGATGAGCTGCTATTTTGAAGAGTTGAGAATCCAGCAAAGCAAAAGGCCTGACACCTTTGTTCATCTTTTTCTCTCTTCATCAGTCACAAGCATGCTTCTTTAACAGGCTTCCTTTGACTGTCACTAGTGCTCAATGTCTTGCAAAACCCAAGGAACATAGAGCACACACATACATGCACGCACACATACTAAAGCATATAAACAAACACGAATGCACGCACACTCAAGACATACGCAGTCTTACATATCAGACACTTTAAATGCACGGTAGGCGTTTTTTCAGCCCTGCACTGTTTACAAGTCAAGTAAATACTCTTAAATATTTTCAACACATTAGAATTAAGTGAGCGTGTTCCACCGAGCGAGACACCTGAGATTGCGGGGCTGAAGCCGTGAGCCTGACACCGAGTCTAAATAAATCAAACTTTATGTCTACAGCTGACAAATCCACACTATCAAGTTGCAGTGTCTACAAACCTGCCCTTCGTCACATACTCACGTGCATGCCAGCGCACAGACATACACACACAAAGATGCACACAATCAAACAAAGCTAGTACAAAAACAACACGATAAAAATAGTGTTTTGTAAAAAAAGAGGGTTTTGTTCAAGAGGACGTACGTTCCTAAGAAATTGCTCTGTCATTACAGTCGCGTATATTTGTGTGGCTGAAATCAGCAGTGTAGACGTAAACTAGCAGTTTTTTGTGGCCCTGATGAACCCGTCAATAACCAAGTCAACTAACAGGAGTTGCCTGAGGATAATTTGTGACTTTTAGAAACAATATTACTAAGGCTAATTGCTATGATTATCATAATGATTATCATTATTGCAGTACAGGAGTGTGCGAGAGGCCTGGTGGATGTGTGTTGTTGAAAAAGTCAATATGAAACACCTTGTAATGACAGGTAAAGAACATAGACTGCCCCAAGCTGTTTTTTTTCCCATATTCAAGCATGTGCCAATCACTTTCTTCTTTTTTTAGAAAAAGGAAATAGAAATTACCGGTGTGATTTGTGGGGTTGTTGTCGTACTGAAATGTCAAAGGCGGTAGTCTCGCAGGATTGTTCTCCGTGGTGGAATATCAATACGGCTCTTTCTGTGGATTTAAGTGCTTTCTAGTAGGTGTGATAAGATGCAAGTTCCTTCTTTTCAAACCTGTCAAAGTCGGCGCGAAAGAGATTTGATCATTATTAGAGCTGTTTATGGGCTGATTGCTGAGAGTGAAGAGTGGAACTATTCCACAGGGTCAACTGTGAAGCGTTTTAACTGCGCTGATGATTAAAAAAAATGTCACACAAGTGTATGTGGTAAAAACAGTGAAAAGTAAAAATAAAAATAACTGAATCACTTCCTACGCCTGTTATCAAGACAATGCATGAGTTCCCAAATGAACGGCCAGCTTCTGGCTAAGATATACAGCAGAGAAGGGAAGAGGAAGAGTGTAAAAGAAAATTTTAAAAAGGGGAAATAATATTAACTGACACCATACAAGGAAAGTTGTGTGTGTACACCTCAACTCCTTGCCTCCATGGGAGCACAAGACGCCGTGTGGCAGACAAGAATGTGCAGGCCGTGAGCTTACAGCAGCAGGTATAACTGTGCCTTAGTGAACAACTTGAACTGCGTGCTGTCACAGAGAGGAGGCCAAATATGGGGTCCAAAGGGGGCCATTACTGCAGCACGCATCACTTTAAACAGCCACACAGGGACCACAGAGAGGGTGAGCTGGGTGAATTGACATCAGCTCTGAGAGCTCCTTCACAAATAAGCGCAGTTGAGCCTCTACTGGCTACGTGTCTGCACATTCAAACATTCAAAGGAAGTTAGTTAAGGAATAATATGGAATTTTTGCACTGTGTCTTCTTTGAATCATGGCAAGATGTGTGGCTGCTGGAGTCTCTCTTGCTCATAGCGCCAGTACAAACACACCTGGCGACAAAATGATCTGAGGTTCCTCTGAGGTTTCGCACAGCTTCACACTGAGCACTTACAGTGTAGCTGCACACATTCACCTCATACGACCAAACTGACTCCTGACACCCAACTCTTTTACTTTCGCTTGCAATCAACTCATTTGAAGCACACTCCTCTGCATCACCAAAGTACACACATAATACACCTGTTTAAATTCTCGAGCAGTTAAAGTTCCTAAAAAAACAACAGATACATGATGTTTTCAAGACAAACCGAAAACTCGTATCAGAAACAGATAATCTGCTATTTAGACACATTCTGGGTAAGGCTGAACACCAGACAACTAAATTCACAACTTGTCTAAAAATTCTAATGAGAAACCACTCAAAGCTCTGCTTATCATTATTATAAATTTAATTTAAATGCATTTTCAATTTCCTTTTTTATTTTTAATTAAGTATTTAAAAAAAGACATTTGTGTGTAAACCAATGTACTAATTACCGCTTATCATTACTGAATTTAATAACCTGATAGAATGTTAATTGTTTAAGAATGAAAATAATCTATGCATAATTCAACAACACTCCTGAGAGAACAAAATAAGGCATATATATGGAAATGAAATGGTGATGACAAAAGGAGTTTTTGGAAGTGGAAAGGTAGAAAAAATACATCATATCTACCACATTAGAAAGCTAATTTCCAAGCCTACATTTCAGACTTAACTGTTATTATAACATTATTATAACTTATAACTGTTCATAATATTTACACTGTAAAAAATATTTAACAGGTTATGTCATCTTATGCTTATGATTAAAATGTTATAAGTGAAAAAAAATATTTCCGCTATCATGTCTTTGGAATTACATAAATTAATTTCAACCTAATGAAAATGATCATCTTTTAAGAATTTTCTTGACAAAGTTACATTCAGTTAATGATAATGGACTAATGAATTGGCCTGATTTATTTCAAATTAGTGTCACTGACATTATCTCTCCAATGTCAGGACTAGACGACTGGTGTAGGTGGATATTTTTTGCAGAGTGAAAAGCCTGTGGGATGTTGGCTCTTATGGAACTACACTGTGGGCTATGACTTATCTTAAATTATTATGTTATTTTGCTCCCTTCTGTGTAGCCTAAGCATCAGATTCAATCTCAAAATCCCCCTCCCCTCCCAAATGCACCTCCACCCTTTTTTTCATCTTTGCTGTCTGAAGCACTCAAATGAGAAACTGTCAGGAGCCGTGATTTGTGCTAACTAGCTATCGATCGCTCCAGAGCTGCATGCCTCGTGTCCATGCAGGGAGGGCTGAAAGAGGAGAGGAGAGGAGGAGAGGTGGAGATGGAAAGAGAGAGGAGGGGAGAGGAAAAGAGAGCAGAAATTAGACTATTCTGCTTTTAAATCCCTATTGAATGTGTAATGTTAAATCAGCCCAACAGAAAATTAAAACAGAGAGAGCAACAAGGTGAGTGTGGCTGACTGCTTATCAGTGCTGGGTTTCCGGCTCAAAAGAATACTCATTAATCAATATCAAAAGTGATGATGTTACTTATCACTCCCTGGCATCAGTGGGGTTTTTTTCTTTTTCATACTCCCTCATGCTCTGTTTTTTGTTGGTTAGTGGTGTTTTTGGTTTTTTATAAATTCATACTCACTTCCCTCTTTTGTAAATGACCATGGGAAGAAACCATGGGAACAAAAGTGATCTTGTCATTTGTTTGAGGAAAACACACAGCTGGATGAGCTACTTTAAATGATTCAGGCTCAAATTCATTTGCACACCGCTTGTTATTTATTATTTCCTTAAAACTGCACTACATTAGTCACAAAGGTAAGTTACAGTGCTCCTCCGAAGTAACGGCATTAGTGTTCCTACCCGACACCCTGTCTCAGATAAACAATGCGCCTGGACTCCAGACTCCGCGCGATGCGCGCTCCCGCCCCTCTCTGCGCCCGCGCTGATCAGAACAAAGAGGCGCTCGAGACGCGCTCGGCGCTATCCACAGATATGTCCCTGCACATTATTATATATCCATACATCCTATACAGCCTCTCGGCACTTAACCCCCACAGTGGGCACATCGAGCACATGTTCTATGTAGCAACGTCCACCGCCTCTGTCTACTGCTGGGGCTCGAAATGATAAGGAAACAGCCAGCGTGAAAACAGACGAAAAGACACACAATTTTAAAGATACCAAATAAATAAAAGCAGCATATTCTAAGACATACAACTTGCACAGTTTTGCAATTATAACGCATATTCAATTTTCTATTGCGATTAAAGCACACAGCATAATATCGGTAACACAATCATATTAATTATAATTAAGTAATAAATAAATAAAATATTAATAAAAACAACATGCATTAGGCCTATTATAATTACTGTAATTATTATTATTATTATTATTATTATTATTATTATTATTATTATTATTGGAAGAATGGTTGGAAGAATAAATTAATTCGCAGCTGAACAACGAAACCGTAATTGTTATTATCAATATTTGTCTACATTTTGATTAATAGCCACCATAAAAACACTGAATACTTAAAACCATGAACACACTGCAGACTGTTATATCTCCGTTTAAATAACTGCTTGTGTGCCTTAAGGCCAGAAGATTTTCCATTTGAGAAACTTTGAAATGCAAATGATTATATTTTTTTCCAGAATATTTTACATTAATTAAGGGAGGTGATAATAATAAATCATTTAAAAGTGAAAAAAGTGCCAATACAAATAACAACAAATTGTTTAACAATGAAGAAACTACAATGTTAAACTAAATACTATTCAAATGTGTTTAAATTAACTACTTCCCACGGAAAATAAAATGAAAACTGAATGGCTGTATTAATTTCAGCATGATATTTAATCCTTAAAATCCTGTCCTGCCAATCTAAAATCAATCCACTTTCACTGCTCTGTATTATCCCATGGTAATAACAAAAACAAACACGTAACAAGGCGAGGGAAACCCCGCTGCGCAAACGCATATACTCAAAAAGCTATTAATCTTCTCAATGTAGTTGTTCACCCTGAAAACCGAGATAAAGAACCACAGGAAATGTTTACTTTTCTGCTGTTCTTTTGAAGTGACTCTACAATGAAGACCCTTATAAAAAAATACATTGTAGAAAAGGTACAAGGTTTACTACTTTGTTCAGTCAGCTGGCATTTAAAGCTGCTCCATTCTGATAATCATTTTTTACATTCTGCATTATGGAGCCAAATTACCAAGAAAAAAAACGCATAAATCCTTTTTTTTTTTTTTCTTTGTAAAGACTTGGCGCTACCATTAAATTTATTATCTGTCTATAGGCTGAACCTCTAAAATTCAAAGACCCTACAGTTAAACAGAGACTGCTGCTTTCTGGCCGCACAACATGGACAAAAGGTCCTCTATTAAGAGCGTTACCAGAGCCTTTAGCCCACTATGTATGGGATGTTACGCTGCATTTCAGATCAAATAATAGCATTTATTTTAAGGAAGAAAAAATATGAGTATATAAATCTTATGAGCAAAACTGATCAGTTAGTGTAGTTTATGTTGCATGTGTGTGGGTGAGACACAGAGGGCAAGCGAGAGAGAGAGAGAGAAGAAAAAGTGAGTAAAATATAACCAAAAGGAGTTTCATTTACCTTCTTTACTGTTGTTCTGGCTCTTATTTTTTTCCCATGGTCCCATGGCCTTGTCATCCTCTGACCCGTCCATCATGGCCTTGTCACTGGGCACGTACCAGGTGGCGTGCTGCTCTGCCATGAGGGTGTCAAGGTCAATAGTGCCCATTGAGCCCTTCCCAGCATCCGGGCTGCAGCTTGCCAGCTCATTGTCTCCGTTCTGTGAGGGACAGTCACCATTCTTTTTGCCATTCTTCATGGCCAGGGGCTGGTCCTCAGAGATACTGAATTGCTGCCGCTGTAGCTGGATCTGGGCCTGCAGAATCTCCAGAGGATGGATTTCTTCCTGGCCAGAGGTGCTGGATGGGGTGCGTACCTGCTCCACCCCAGGAGTGCCCGGGTGGCTCACCCCACTGGCCCCTGTGCCCCCACCAGTATGCAGTCCATAGCTGTCTGGTGTCGAGGTAGTATGATTGTTAATGCCCATGCCTAGGGGCTTCTGTCCATTTATCAACCCATGGTCACTCCTCTGCATTTTAGGTGAGCCGGTGATCATAGGGCTGCGATTAGGCTTTGTGGCCGAGGCCCCTCCTGCATCTGAGCTGGAGGACACCTCATCCTCGTTGCCATAGTGTGTGCTGACATCGTCAGGAAAGTCCACTCGCGGTGAACTACTGTCAGACTTGGCGACACTTTGAATGCCACTGTCCAAAGAAGACATCAGGTCAGCCTGGTCCCCCAACATTAGGTCGCCTCCTTTTCCCCAAGAGGGTGATTGGAGGTGTTTCTCATGGGGCGTGCCCCCACCCCTCTCCCCAATGCCAGCCGAGGGGGTCTGCTGGCCTGGACTTACAACAGGGTTGCCATTGTCAGAGGAAAAAAAAATTCCAGGGCTCACATGTCCACTGTCTCTTTTTCTCCTCCCTCTCCCTCTCCCACTCCCTGTTGTTGCCTTCCCCTCACTGCACGGGGTAGCGTCCATGTTGTAATTTGGGGAGAGGGCACTGGCTTCCCCCTGCACCGTCTGGCTTTGACTTGCAGGCTTAGAGTTGCTATTCCCGGTGCCAGGCATCTGGCTGTTCTGGGAAGTGCTACTCTGAAAATATTCAGGACCAGCACTGCCAGTCCCATTAGATGTGCTGCTATTAATGTCCTGCTCTGTCTGACTCAGTTTTCGCTTGCCCTCATTTTGGTTCTTCTTGTTGAATGTTACGTTAAGATTTGGGGCCCCTAGGCTAGCGATCATGTTCTGGCAGGCCGTGGAAAGGGCCGCCAGGCAGCTCTGGCCGAAAACACTGTCTTTAGCGCTGGTTTTGCTGAAGTTCCCGAGGGACAGAGCTCCAAGCTTACTAACAGACGACCGCTGGCCTGAGGGAAACTCAGACTGTGGAGGGTAGGTCCCTGGTGAGGTGCTCACCCCCTGGGGAGCATTATGGGCCGGCCCCTGACGGTTAGCTCCCCCATAGGGGAACGTTGGCTGTGCTCCCATTGGAGGTGCAGGGAAGTCAGCTGGCCGTCTCTCTGCTGGTGCATTTGGATGCCCCGTTCCTGCTCCTGGAGACTGCATTTGTGAGAGGTTGCCCATGTTGCCACTGAACTGTGAGTGCATGCCCGGAGAATGGAGAGCCTGCACATGGCCATCTCCCGGTATTCTCATGGGCTCCTGCATGCCCATGCCTGGTCGAAACATCATCCCAGCCCCGTTCTGCTGTAGCCCCATGTCATGGGGCGCAGATTCATTACCCGCTCCACCCATACGCCGTGACATCATTTCCCCTGGTGGGTGGGACCCTTGGAACCAGGAGTTCTCCTGAGTTACATGAGGATTTTGTCCATCAATGTTGGGCATCCTGCCACCATTCTCCCTGTCAAAGTTGGGCTGAGGCATGCTCCCAACTGGGCCTCCGTGAGCCATTGGGCCAGGAGGTACATCACCGTGGTGACCCAGCTGCTGCAGACTGGGCTGCCTCATCCTCTGCTGCTGGTTGCGAGATGCCATCTGTTTTATCATCATGGCTGCATTCTGGCGCTGCTGCAGAGACTGCTGTTCAGGCCCCGGATGCTGCAGCGGACCCGGTGGGAAACCTTCACTCACAGGTGGGGTGAACTCTCCAGGCAGGCCAGGGTAGGCAGAGGGAGAGAGGTGGTTATCCATACCACCACACCAGCCTTCACCGCCGTGTGCATTTGGAAAGTCAAATCTAGGCCTTTTCGCCATGTTCATATAAGGAGAGTCAAAGTGTTGCAGCCTCTGATTTGGGGGCTGTTGGGAGGGAGGAGGAGGAGCTGGCTGTTGCATATTAAACATGGGGTCTCCATAGGGGTGCAGACCCCTATTTTCCAGTCTGTGAATGGGATATTCAAACTGGTTGTGTTGGCCAGGCATCATGACCCCTCCATCCAGAATGTTAGGGTTAGAAGAGCCGGGCTCAGCCTGAGGGGGCCTGGGGAGGCCAGGGGGGCATGAGTTCTGTCTGGCTATCAAGCCAGCCTGTTGTTGCTGCTGCATGAGAGGATGTCTTGCATTGACTCCCGGCTCCATTCCCACGGGCACCTTCCGGCCATTTCCAAAACGTTCAAAAAACACTCCATGCTGAGGCTGCTGGGGCTGTGGTGGCGGCTGGTGTCCCTTAGAGATGCCCTGCATACCTGGTGTCCGTGGCATGCCAGGGTTCCCTGGGAAATTCCCACTGGGAACTGGCCTTCCGGGCCCAAAATGGGGTAACTGAGATTCTGATTCTGATGGGGAAAATACATGTACATCAAAATGTCCAGATGGAGGCTCACTTGGGAAGTTGTACTCTAATCCCTCTACAGCTCCCTGGTTGGGCATCCGTCGGGGCTCAAGGCCATGAGACTCAGAGGAGGAGGATGAGGAAGAAGGGAGACCATGGAAGGAGGCTGCTCTGTTAGGTGACTGGTCCAGGGGTAGACAGGGGGCAGGAACAGCATGGCTGCCACTGGGAGGCCCGTGATGTTGAAAGTCAGGCATATTACCAGGCCGCTGCTGCTGCTGCTGCTGGGGAAAGCCATCCCCTGCCTGTCCCTCAGCGAGAGGATCAAATCCTTCTCCAAAGCCCTGCTGTGGTCCCATGCCATTGTTGTTGTAGCCCATTAGCCTGCCACCATGCAGGCATGATGACCCTGGCTCTGGGCCTCCAAAATTCCCACTGAAATGAGGGTGAGGTTGGTGGGGGTGAGGTTGATGAGGATGTCCTTGATGAGGTTGCTGGTTGTTAAAAAATCCATGCATGGGTCCTTGCTGCTGCTGCTGCTGAAGTCCGCCGCCCGCATGCATGTCCGAGTGGCCCCGCGGGTGAAAGCCCCCGTACTGCTCTCCGTTCATGTTCATACTGAGCCCGAGCATTTGCGGCTCGCTCAGAGGGCCCATGCCGGGTTCCACGGCTCCCGGCGGGCCTCCAGCGTGAAAACCTGGGCTTTTATAATGGGAGCCCATGTTCAGTCTCGGTTGGTTTATGTTTCTCTCTGACTGGCCAGGGTTACTGCTATTAATCTGAGAACCAAACTGCTCCAGCCCAAACATACTCCCCTGCAATCAATCCCACATGACGGCCAGTTTGCCAGACATCGGCACACTGTCTGTTTTTCCGTCTGTCCCCAAAAGCGAAAGGGGGGAAAAAAGATACACAAGAAACTATTCAAATGTCTGTATCACACTAATGATTAAACTGCGTTATCTACTTTAAATGTTAAAACTCACCAAATAAGTTCTCATTGTTGTGGATCAATTGTTTTTTTGTTTTTCAACTTCTCCAAGGACGCAGAGGAGAGAGGAGACAGTGTCCAAACGCGCACTTAAACTGAGTCCCTGTTCCGTATTTAAGCGTGCACTTGACTGGTCTTCTTTTTGCCTTTGACTAAGCGAGCGCATAAAAAACACTGCTATTTAACTTGCTGCACGAATGACCTATAATATTCCAAAGTTTTTTCTGTGGGCATTTCTTCGGAGCGAACATGACACAAAAACATCAAACTCGAAGGAGAGCGCACAAGAATTGGAGCGAATATGACAATATGTGTCAGCTAATTCATTATTCCAGTCCAATGTCAAATGTCCCAGAGCGACTTTTTGTATAAGGTCCCATACTGGAAACAAGGAAAAAGTCCAATTGGAGCCGCGTATAGTTAAAACTACCTCTATGGCTTTGAGGGAAAAAAATATTTTTTTAAATAAATACTGCCCGCCGATGTCATTCAAAATCTCGACAACTGCTGAGCAGGCACGAAGCCAAAAGTCCAATGTGATGGAAAGTCCACAAACACGGATCTCCAACCCCAGGCACCGGAGAACCGGAGCGTCCGTTTACGCGACCTGAACCCGGAGCAGCGCGGCGTGCACTACCCGCACTCCACAACTCCGGAGCGGCTTGACAGCATCCTCCACCCGCTGCCGGTCATGCGCTTTGCAGTGAAGCGCCGTGCCTTAAGTCCTTTCGGTGCGTCTCGTTCCTGCGTGTGCGTCCTGCTCCGTTCACCGAGTCCTGTCTGGTGTGGTCTGAGTGCACTTGGGAGCGATTCACAGATACACTCACACTCCGCTCTGCCGCTTGGCGCTGTGTGAGATCAACGCGTCCAGAGGAACCAGCAACAAGTTTTGCATTTCTACAGCCGCTTCCATCCATGAGGTCTCAGCCAATCGGAGCGACCGGAGAAAGCTTTCGGGGGCGGGACAAATGCTTTTAAGGTGGTCCGCGGAGTCAATGAGATTGTAAACGCCTGTGTGTAAATCAGATCTTAAAACGGCTTCCACTTAAATGGGATGTTTCGACCAAAACATCCAGCGCTGTATCTTCACATTAAAACCCACCAGCAGATAGAAGATTAAAGATGAACTAGATTATTCATTTATTTTATTTTTTTGTTCTTTATGCCACTGAACTGAAGTTTACAACACTCCTGGAGCTCTCACATCCTCCACTGGAACAGCAGCTTGAAGTGAAATTCTGCTCTCTCTCCGTCTTCACATATGAACCAACCTCCCTTTCGCTCTTGCTTCCACTGATCCGAGCAGTGGTCAGCACTCCACTGGACCTGTATCTCCACTGCAACATGTTTTTAACATATGAAGCAATAACTTGGAGATGAACTGAGATATAGTTCCACCAATAACGAGCTGTGCTCCAACGACTACACGAGCAACCAGTTGTTTGTTAGGTTTATAACTTACACACAATCATTTGAGATTAATGCTGGGCTCACAGGCTGGATGTGGAATGTGTTCTCAGGTCTAGGTAATTAGGGATGATTCTGAAATCCTACTGAATATCAGTGAACTGGTGAAATCCATTGGCGTCAGTAGATTGATCAGTATGTGCTGACAGAAACGTGGCCTGTAGCTGATATTGATGTTAGGATAAAGGTATAAATTATACTAATACTATAAAGTGACTCACCCACACCCCTGTGACCAATCAGACTCGCCCCAGTCTCAGTGTGTGAATCCGTTTCCCAACGGAGAGAAAGGGGAAAAAAATCCTCCTTAAAAGACCATCTGAACTAAATCATGTGGATGATATTGGGCTTCGGTTCCGATAATCAATAGCATTCTCTTAGTATGATAGTCTGTGAAATGGGACATTTTTCCAAGGCCGAATTAGGATCATTTGCTTAACAGGTTAATTAGCTGTATAGAGCCGAGGTTATCTGTGTGAGGTTAAGTGCTGCAACAACCGAAAATAAGACCTGAAAGGAGTGCAAACAGCATATCTAAATGTTCATGTGAGACAAAAGTCCCAGTAAGAAAGTTAGCCCTATGTGTGTGTGTGTGTGTGTGTGGCCCTAATTATGTTCAGACAAATAATCTGCTTTGTGATATATTTAAATGTTATGCCATAGTTTTGCATAGGCGTGTGTCAGATGTTTTATTTAGCCTACTGTTATGTAATTCAGAATGTGTCTTAATGTTTGTGTGTGTGGCTCACTCATCTGTTTGTCTTCACTTATTTAGTCACTTGTGAATTTTTTTGGGATACTTTAAATCTTGGAATGGAAAAAATGTTTTTCATTTCTTAGCACTTAACAAAAAGAAAGACACATTAAAACATATTCCATAACGTATCCTACAATGAATCCATGAATGTGTGTACGTGAGAGGGAGTCTACTTGTTAGGGATTAAAAGAACTCTGGGATCATTCAGAATATAGGAAACATGTGGGAATGATGAACAAAATGTACTTTAATTCACCATCATGGATATTTTCCTTGGTGAAAGGAGAACACCATATTATCCTTTCCCGACAATGTGGACTGTGGGCATTTAGAGAATTTGGTGTCAGACAGCTCTGTACCTTTGGGGGGGAACCAAGAGGACTTTTACCAAACAGACACAGTGCCACCTAGCGGCCGGTGCCAGAGAGAGCGGAGGAGAGCTGTCCGCCCTCATGCTGAAGCGTTCAGAAAATAGTTTTAAAGAGGCATACGTCTAAACTAAAATCTAAACGTCAGTCTATGGCAAACAAATATTATATATTTGGTTTGTAAATCACGTAAAATCCTATCAAATACAGAAAATGTAAAGATCCATTATCACTTTGTGAAATCTGTTCTTTTTTAAACAGTCATGTGTTGAAGGAATGGTTTTATTTGGAAAAAATAATCAGATAAATGTCTTCTGTCCCAGTAAATCAGTTATTTTAAGGTTATTTTTTAAGTAAAAAATTATCACCAACTAAGGTCTAATGTTTCCTTTTCTTCTTTAACAGCTGCAGTTGAGGTAAATGAGCAGGAAAATCATGTCTATGTATGATTTTCCACAATACATTTTCAAATATGATCAGATATTATTATTATACTACTCACAGAAGCAGGCTATATGCCCACCTGCACTCATAGGAGAAGGCTGTAAGTCAGGGCTGAGGCTGGAGACAGGTCAGGAGAAGGAATTGAAGAATGCGGGGAAGTATGTGTGCATATCTGGGATTTTCTGGGGGTGTGTATATGCAATTATTGCAGCTGAGAGGACAGCAGCTCAGAGCGAGGAGGCAGGGATAGACGGTGGTTGTGTTTTGAAGGAGACATGGTGTAAAGTACCTGTGTTCAAGAGAAGGAAGGAGAGGCATGTTGAGATGCTCTGAAGGTTGCTGTACTAAAAGAAAACACACATTTCTCTCAGCATTACCTTGCAAGAGAACTGCCTCCGTATCTGAGAGCCAGCTGGATGTGGCATCATTTGAGTTTTACTCAGAAAAAAACACAAAAGTGTGTGCATATCAAACTTTTTTAACCAGGGCTGCCATCACTGCTCTGTGAAGCCCCCACAGCCACCAGGATTCATGTTCATTTCTCAACTGATAAAGGCTCGTTGAATCATAAAACCACATTAACAACACTAGAAAGAAGTATTCTGCAGCCCAACAGTGGAAAGAAAATCAAGATAGTCTTCTATCTGACTGTAATACTAATACCCCTGTGATACAGTTCCTGCTGGCTCTGTCTACAGTCTACTCAAATGGAGACAGACAAGTTAAGTATGACAAACTGATGGCATGGTCTCTTTCCCCCTGAGTCCCCAGTGATGATAAATGCAGCTCAGAGCTGCTGCTGAGGCGACTTCATGACAATGGACAGTCTACAGGCTTTCAAGCACTGTCACAATACCACTCTTCTCGGCAGTGATTTAGTACTCAATTTGTCTCAATATTTTACTCAATAGGACAAGATAGCAGAAGTGGGTGCCCTTCTCTAGCCTTAATTCACAGTGTTAAGCTTTTCCTCAGATAGACATATATTACCGTGAGGGTTTCCCAAAGAGACAGTTCCTTCCCTTGTTGGGGGGACAGCGTCCTGTGCAGTTTGGGCAGCTTGGAGCGGAGCCTCAGTGTGTCCTCTATGGGCCTGTCACTCAACTGAGCCATCACAACTCCCTGGGTCAGGGTGGGTTAAGCAGCATCTGTCATCCAGAGAAGCACCATTGTATTAAGGGGAGGGATGCGACAGAGAACCCCCCCCTACCCACAACCCCCCCACCCGCCTCTCCACGTCAGTTGGCTCCACACTTCTTCCACCTCTCTCAGAACAACAGGAAAACTCAGGAGAATCTCTGGGGCTAAACTTGACCCGAGCACGGAGGATGAGGAAACACTCGTGACATCACTGGCAACCCATGTAAAGCCAAAAATAACCTTCCTCTCCAAGAAAACCTGCAGTCCCTGAGCAAATCTGGCCCCAGGGGAAGTTCACATACTGTACACAAACATGGCAGGGGTGGACCAAACTTGGAGCTATATCTTCACCCTGCCACTTCCTCCAAAAAGAGACGCTCTCATCCCAGCGTGTCATCTTGTAGCAGGAAATGCAGCCATGTGGTGCAACAAACAGCGCTGCAGCTCTTTTTCTATTCATTTTGACACATTTAAGAATATTGTTACTTCTGCGTACATATTAAAGCAAAAAGCTGGTTGTTCTGGCTATCACAAAGTGTTTTTAGCTCTGAACATCGAGTCTTTCTTCGGCAACATGCCTGGATGTCCTGCTGTGTCAAGTCTTGAGCCTCCCTTTGAGATTCATTTCTTCTCTTCATCTGTTGCCTCATCTATTTAAATGACAGGGGCTCACTCATGACATGTCCCTTCATCTTCTCAAGGAGGGAGACACATGGATGGATGGATGCATGCCTACTGTAGACTACTGTGAGCTGCCACTTAACAGGAGGTGTGTGGGCGAGTCTGCCCATCTCCGCTTTTAGAAACAGCATTATTTGCTTGTTCTGGGGCAGATATGACTGGTTTCCTTGCAGCACGCACATGTGACCATTCCTCCACAAACAATAAAAAAGGCGGATATCTCAGCCAGCAGACTGGCGGCTCTTCCTGCTCTTTAGCACGGATTCCGCTGTTATTGTGCGACTCTTCTGACCTGCAGGTCACTGAAAGTCTAGTCCATGCTGGAGTCACTGATAACTTTTCTGAAGGGATGTTTATCCTATCTGATGTGCATTTTACAGTAGAGAACTAATACTTGTAATCAAGCCTCAGACCTTATCTAAGCTACTCCAAATGAAGTCAAGATGAAGCTCTGCCTACATCCTCAATGAAAATGTCATTGCATATTATTTAAAAGATTTATTCTGAGTTAGTAGACAGTTGTTTACAAGCTGTACATGCACTCCTATTAGGTTACTATTGCCATCAGCTGGTCCAAGGCTTTGGACAGAAATAGGACACTGACAAATCTTGTCAGCCAATCCATATGCATGCCCACTGGTCTAGAGGAAACAGGAATACATGAAACATAAAAAGGAAAGGAGTCTGACTGCATCCCATTCGATTTAAGCTTCAATCTCCAACAACCACCTGTATATTGTATATACAACAGAAGCACAATCTGAAATGTATTTTCCAGACAAAATTTATTTGATATTTAGGTACAATATGTAGACTTAATGGCACACAAAAAGATCAACAGAAAGAAAAGGCACAAAATGTAATACATTCACTACCATGTCCCCTGAATTTCAAAAACTGATCAGAAACATTTAAGAGCAAGCGGTTCAGAAATTAACAGTTGTAGATTTCATAAATTAGGATAAGACTGTACAGTTGCTTAGTGAATACTTCCTCTCCCCCGCATCGTCTTGACAGATGGTAAACCATTGATTTAAGTTGTTCTCTTTAGCTACTGGCTTCTCTATTTAACAGACAGCAGGAATCATTGAGATAGACTTGGAGAGATTGATTACACTGAGGACAAATTGTTTCACACTTTTCACTCTTCGAGACATACGCATACAAATCCAGTACAACAACAAAGAGCAACTGGCTGCCTCATGTACTGCGCTAGAACAGAACAGGCTACAATACAACCACTTCCCGTTGTGTTAAAACTGTATTACCAAATTCCCGACAGACAAAAGATATGGAATGGCAAAAGGAAGTGTTTGGGGCAACTGATGAGTAACACTATCAAAAAGATCCTGTGTGTTGTGTATTGTTCACCTGAGAAAACCTTGTTATGAAAACCGTTGCCTCAGACAATTTCAAATGTTCCTATATTACCATAACTGAATTCATGTAAACATATCAGAAATCCATTCACACTCTTTGGACAAGCCAATAACCCATTACTGAGGAAGTGATCACATTCCCTCTGAAAATAAAAACATTGGGATCTTTAAACCCAGAGTATTTCATTACAGCTACGTCTTTAAGGAAAAATATGCAAATTGATCTTTAAAAACAAACCCCCAATTTAAGACATTGACACACCACAAAAAAAACACAAAAACTCAAAAGAACACCAGTGAGGATCAAATGAGGAAACCAATCTATATATATGTATGTAACACTAGTGAGTAACACAGTAGGCCAGTGCCACATGATTCTGAAGCCTAAGGCAAGAAAGTGCACTACGGAGTTGAAAAGTCATTAATATGGCATATCCATCAAACGGCTGATCTGAGGCAAAGATGTAAATCTGCAGCCCTTTGTTCCGGCAGCAACGTACACATTTTTGCTTGCTGAAGGAATTGCACTTGCGCAGGCGCTGTGACACACATCAGGAAACAAGGGAAGAGTCATCACAAACAACTTTGCTCATAAAGCTCTGTCTGTCATGATTTACTCCTAACAAGTAGTAGCTAATAGCTAGCGCTAACCTTCAGGTGTCAGGAAAATTGCCAGTCAGAAACAAGGGAGGTAGCTAGAGCAATAGCTGGCAGCAGAGGTACAATAGGTATAATAGGTCCAATAGGTACAAAGGTCCGGAGATTAAGGCAAGCAGTGTGTGGTGCTGGTGTTGGCTGGGCACTGGTAAGGCTGTTCTGAATCTGTAAACACACCTAGAATGATGCAGAAGAGGCATTTTGGAAACAGTCTACCTCGGAGAACCAGATGAGCGAAACAGGCCTCTAGGGTGGGCTGGGTGAGGTGGGGCGAGCAGTGCGGTGCAGTTTGGCTTGTGACAGAGGCTGGAGGGGTGTAGCACCATCTGTGGCTGTTTTTCAGTGCAGTGTTTCTCTGGGGACATCTGTTAGGGAGGTGAATGCTGTGTTGTATGTTATGTGTGAATGTCTTCGGAATAGGGAGTGCGTGGAGGGAGAAAGAAAAAAAAAAAAAAAAAATCTGTGATAGCTGTAAACACTTCCAAAGTAACATCCTTTAGCTGAACAAGCTTGCATGGATCTGCCCAGCATGCTTTTAAGAGATCAGTCACCGCAAAGGCATCCACACCTGTGAGTGCGTGTACGTGTGAGAATGATTTCACATGTTTATCTTTATGCGCACGATGTATATGTGGCACATGCATGTGTGTGGGTTTTCTATTAATTCTACATGAGAGTGAATACCTGTACGGGCATGATTGTCAGTGTTAATAAGATGCAGTGCTTTGGGTAAGGTGGGGTGATGAGGGGGGGTGGAGGGGGGATTACAATAGGCCAAGGCGCCAAGAGTGTTAGTAATCTCTTAATGGAGGCTGTGGCAGGAAGGAACACGAGTATGACAAACAGACAGACTCATGCCGGGGAATGCAAACCACAGAGCCACAGTGTGTACAGTTAAAACCAAAGAGGAGACAAAGAGAGGTCAGAGAGGGCATCATCTTTAGAGGAATGTTTTGGAGACAACATTTAAAAAAAAAAAAAAAAAAAGAAAATCAAAATAATACAGAGGAAATATTTGGTCCAACACCTGCCACTGTGGAATCAAGCCAATGAATTTGCTTTTGTAAGAAATTCTCTACTGCAAGTAGCTCCTCTTCATATCTCTCCAGAAGGCTAGGTGTTGTCAATAACATGATGCTGATAGCTAGCCTTCCTCTGCCCAGGAGATCAAAATTAAGTCTTATCAGCTAGGATCGTGTTGGTTTCTAGAAATCAATTCCTCAGTGTATAGAATGTCTATGATTGGGTGCAAGTCAGGGATCTGCTCTATTGATTGCAGGTAGCAGAGCCCCCTCCTCCACAGCCTGAATCAGTTCAGGTAAAAAAAAAAAAAAAAAGTGGCACCGAAGGATCCCTCTTAGCAGTCTCCATCGCTGTTGTCATCGTGGTGTTTAAAATCCTTTGCCTTTTCATTCGTCTGCAGCACTGGTTCCTCGTACTTCACCCCGTTTGCGAAGCTGTGGGGAAACCGAGGAAAATAAACACCACGTTAGATTTATGTAAGCTGAACAGGTGAGAGCAGGTTTAGTGGATCTTGCGTTCAGTGGAACCCTTCATGAATGGTTGCTGGTTCAGTTTTATTCATTATGTCTGACTTTGGGTTTCAGTCTTTCCATAACAAACCATTAAAAAAATACAACGAATTTCCTTTTACAAACTGAAATCTTTACCCTTTCCTTAAAAATCTGCTCCAACAGTCCTTATCAAGCCCCTTGTTTGTCTTCTAGCTAGATAAAAGCATCACTTTCAAATTCTCCCACCCTGAGGCTGATGGCTTTGGAAAGTCAATTAGTGTTAGAATCTGATAGCCGAACACCTTAATGGAACAGTTCAAACTAACAGTGGCTCTAAACAGAGGAATAGACAGATCTGATGAAATGGCATGAGGATTCACCCTCCCACTTCTCCATCGTTTTTCCCCAACCTCCCTCCTTTTTTCTCAATCACAGCACAGACTTCTTCTCAACTGCAGAATTCCATTTGTATGTTAATGAGGAACAAGGAGCCCCCCCCTCTCTTTCTTGCCCTTTCCTTCTCTCATGCCTCCGTCTTCTTCACCAGCAGCGCCAGACCAGTATACACACACACACAC
>NW_023339718.1:2195460-2203689 GCF_004916995.1 Morone saxatilis
CACACACACACAAAAAAAAAAGTGTAGCAGACCAGCGCAGTCTTGTCAAGAACCTGAATGTCAGTGTATGTAGGCTGTGGCCACTGTCACACTGACTGTGCCGTCCCATACAGTCCAACTGTAACCCTGCTGACCCCTGAGCCCAGAGGTTCAGGCCTCGTCAGCCTCCTCACCACAGCCCTCTTTGATGGCACCCGCCTGTTTACTTACTCCAAGGGAAAATGGGAAACACATGCTGGATTGGGCGAGATGTGAGAGGGGAGGGCTAAGCACAAAATGTTGTATGTTGGTAGTAAGCCAGGAATGTTTGAGTCTGGCCCACTTTGGCCAGTCCAGCCCGGATTCCTCCCTTTTTCTCCTTGTACGGCCAAGAGCTCCCAGACTGATATTTAGAGTAGCTCCAAGAGCAAACCGGTGGTAAGGTTTTACAGAGAATGTGATTCACAGAAATTAAAGACTGTGATTTAAAAGAGGACTGTTTTTCTTCTCTGCCTGGTATTCCTCTATGGGGAGGCTCTGGATTTCAGGTACTTGTCTTGAGCAGGCCTTCCGTGTATGTTTTTAACTGCTGGCCACCTCTTAAAAAGTAGCATGTGTGATTCTGAGAAAAGTTTGCCCAGATGTCTGAATATGTCCAGAGGACAAGCCACTTACACACTTACACACACACACACACACACACACACACAATGGTAGGAGATTTTCACTGGGTCAGCAAAACACCCCACGACTTAGCACATACATCATACTTCCCTGAAATCTGGTGTTATGCATTAACCTCAGAGTGAACTTTGGAGTTGTATGTGAAAGCATACACGCACGTGCACAATTAGACTTAGTGGACTAAAAGCTCTTCCACAACACCAAAGAGTGCAGAGTGAGGGCAGGATAGGTGTGCAGTAACACAGAAACCCACAGGGAGCAGTGAAAGCATCAAAGAGACTGGCCTTCATCAGTCACAACTTACACAGCAAAACTCAGAGCTACACCTGGCCTGGCTACTCGTCTGCAGCCTTTGTGCCTCGCACAGAGCCCTTCTTACGCATCTAGACATACAGTAAAGCACAGAAATGGGGATTAGAAAGCCAGTGGGGGCAGCCAGGACTAGGCCACCATAGAAAAGCTTTATAGAATGTTGAGTTGGTTTCTTTCATTTGTTAATTATGCATTTCAAGACGTATTCAGAAATACAATGGAGATCAAGGGAAGTCATATTTGTGCTAGAAAATGTCAACAGAGAAAAGCATGCTAAATTGATGTGTTACTCTTTGGGAAGCCAGTGATAGAGTGGTGTTAATCTGGAAATTGGTCGATGTCGATATCAATATCCCTCGGTTCCATTTCAATATTCTGAATACTTCTTATTTCATCAGCGCAGTAGTTATTATGATCGGGATATGAAAAAGTACACAAAAGCACAACATTAATGTTAAAATCAACTTTCTGCTGCCCACCAAGTGTTTTCATGTAGGATGCAAGGTATGAAATAATCATAAATATTAATGGCAGTACAGTACAACGTTATGATTTAACACAAAATATTTGAAAGGATTAGAAGATACACTTTCAATGGACAGCAAATCATGCAGTGGGGAAAATGGAAAAAAATGAATATTCAGACTATAAAATGGAAGTATGAAGCTAAGAATTGTTCAGTCAATCAAGAGCATTTGGGTTCAAATATACAGTAATAAAAAGGTAAAATCAATTCCAAATTAAAAACAGAATTTCTTCCAGCTGGCGACATGCTTATCATGCTAGCATGTTCCTTGTCCATTCAACTTATACCTTCACACTTGAAGTTGGGCACAGTTCTGTGCACAAAGCCAATCATTAAATGTACATCATATGCACATGGCACTCTTTTTAATTATGGGATATTGTTACTTACGCACCTTGACTGTACTGCATGTGTCCTGACACCTAACATTGTTTTCTTTATGTGAAGCTGCTTATGCTGCTGTCTGACCATCCTAAAAAGGGACATTCCTGGTGAAATAAGGATGAATAAAAATGCACTCACCTCATCCAGCTCCTTCTGCGTCTCTGCCTCCATCCGCCGGATATCATCCATAGTCAGCTCCACCCACTTATCAATCCAACAGAAGAGCTGGCGGTGGAAGTTGTTGAAGATCCTCTTCTCTTGCTGAGGGAGACAGTGGTAGGCTTGGTTAGGGCTGGGTGGAATGGTTGGAAGCAGTATCATAATATTAATAAAAGTATTTTTAAAAATGCATGTTAAAAATATGCAAAAGAACACATGTAAAATGACATAACATTAATCCCACTAATGTTTAAGTAACAAAAGTAAACAAAAAACACACACAATATTATATCATGTTACAATAGCAGTTAATCACCGAGCACTAGTCTAGTCACAGTCAAGGAGGCACAGTATTGCTTCTGTAGACTGGAACTCTCAGAGCCAGAGAACAACATGTGAGCAAAGACGACTGTGTGAACATGTCACTCTAACCTCATGGATGAAGTTCTCCACTTTGGTCTGCAGGCCCCACCACTTGAACTTGACTGTGACCAGTTTGTAGGCACACATCCTTGGGCAGTCAGTCTTACTAACCAGCTCTTTCTGTCAGGAGAAAAGCAGAAGAATGACAAGACTAGACTTACAACCCATCACTTTTTAAAGCGCAGTATCAGAATAAATAACAGAGTGAAAACTTGAGAGAAACTTTTCAATGACAGCATAATCGTAAAAACAGCAGAAGGCTGAGAGAATATTATTTTAGACTAATCTTGGCTGCATTCAAAGCTAAAAATCATTAATACATAATGCTTTGGGTATGGAGCTTGCTGAAATAATTATCAATATGAAGATGTGCTGTGCACAGATAAAAGTGCCCTAATCTACAACACACTTTCTAAATCCATCCGCTGCTTGCACTCTGCCTCCCTCTGAAGAAGAGAGGAAAAGGAGGAGGGGGGCTGGGGCAGAGCAAAGTGGATAAACTCCAGATGAAGGGACCATTTCTCTGCCTCCGCCCTGACAGCGACACCGTTCCCGACAGGCATGCCTTTGTGGCCACGGAAGGCAGATAAAACGGTGCTCGCGAAGCGATAAGGGTGTCGCGGTGCAAAGCTGGTTACATTATTAACACCTAGGACCTGCTCGCCCCCAGAACACACATACTCTCCCTCAGAGAACACCTGTTTAATTAATCACTTCATTCTGGCTCGGCATTCCAAGAGAAAATGCCACAGACCCGCCTCAATCACCCTCATCCCACTGCCTTTTGATGCCACGATCATGGAGGGGAGCGAGAGAGGGGAAATGAGAAACATTTCTAAATTTGCAGTGGGTTTAGAAAAGTTGTCATCGCTAAAGGAGAACTTCACATGAAACGGATTCTACATCAAAACACTTACGGTGACATTTCTTCTCTCCCTCTCTGTGCCCCACTCAAAGGAGCAGAAGTTTTCAGAAATACAAAGGGTACCGATATGCAAGCATGTGTGCATGCAGAGATAGACAAGAGTTTTATTGCTCTGAGAAGCTGGCAGAAATTGTGCCTCTGTTGTCACATAACCACTTTTTTTTCACCTTTTCAAAAACAGTCTTTTTCCATGTCCACAGCGGACGGGAAAGTGATCTAATTAAAAACACAAAATAAAAAGTTGTGCTTCTTTATTCACACTTTTTAAAGCTGTTTGGCTGCCTTTGTTCTGCAAATATTCTTGAAGCAGAGGAAAGTTTCCCATGGTGAACTTTGAGGGCTCCACAGCAGAATAGAAATCCTCAGTGCTCCAACAGTGAGCAGGACCCGTTTGTGAGGCTACAGGGTACAACGGGGTTTAGAGGGGAAAGCAACAAAACTCTTGACAAAGTTTCTCTGTGTGAATGAGCTACGTCTTATTGACTTATTACTTTTTATCAAAAGTGCATCAGTCTTTAAACAGAACTGCTGCTTGTCAAATTTACAATCAATGTTCATTTACAGTCTGTTTCCAATTTCTCTCTTCATCTGCTGTCATACAAAGTCTGGCAGGCAGAGTAGAGCCTTTATCTGACCTGGTGAATAGAAAATTTTATTACATCCAATTAGAGCTGAGAATGAGGTGATTTGTCATCATCAAATTCCAGCCCTGTGCTCTCCTGTACACAGAGCTATTCTGATTATTACAGGCAATGTGGTGATGGTGTGGAAAAAGAAATCTCTACAAATGGATCTAAATTAAATAATAATAATAATAATAATAATAAAAAAAAACAAGATCTGTAACTAATTTCATGTCAAATGTAGTAGTGGTATATTCATTTCAAGTCTACAGACTTGGGTCCACGTAAATAGGTCTGCATCAGCTTTGCACATCTGGATACTGCAATTTCTCTCCATTCTTCCTGCTCATGCACCGTCAAGTTGCCTAGGGACTGTGAGTGAAAAGCATTTTTCAAGTCCAGCCACAACTTCTTGATTGGATTGAGGTCTGGACTCTAACTCCAAGACATCAACATTGTTGTTTTAGGCATTTCCAGAGAAGCTTTGGCTTTATTTTGGGGTTGTTGTCTTGCTGGAAAATAAATCTTCTCCCAAATAGCAGTTCTCTTGCAGACTGCAGTAGGTTTTCATCAAAGATTCCCTGTCTTTTGCTGCACTCATTTTACCCTCTTATCTTCATAAGCTCTCCAAAATCTGCTGCAGAGGAGCATCTTCACAGCATGATGCTGCTGCAACCACCAACACAACACAATACAAAAGCTCACATAACATCTGGCAACACCAGCCAAAATGTCATGTGTTTTGTTTTCAACAGTGTTTTTTCTGTTTTCTGTGGGTTTCTCCAACAACTGTTGTATGCAGTGTCTCCCATCCCAGCCACCGAAGCCTGGAGCTTCTTCAGAGTTGGCATAGGCCTCTGTGGGGAGGACAGCCTGCACTAGACAGATTTAGAGACATTCCATATTCTTTCCATTTTATTATTACAACCTTCATTTAGTGAAATATGTGAAACTACAGCTGTTGACCCAGGTCTTGTGTGAATGAGAATGACCAGGGACACACACCCTTTAAATAGTCTGGTATACAGGGTCAAACATTCCACAGCTAACAAAGGACTTTACCTTCCAGGAGGGCCCAAGGGGTCCTCTGCCGGTCTTAACTGACTTGAACTTGGCAGGGTCCTCGTCTGGCTTGTAGTCCTACAGTGAGAAGAATTTATATAATTAATACAATACATAGCACATTATATTTAGACACAAACAGCAACTACTAATTTAAATGTTTATACATGAATACTGCTACACCATGAATTCAGCAATAAACAGATGCTTTAAGAAATCTGGAAAGTTTTTTCCAATTTTTGAAAAAAGAAAGTATGTTTTTTTTAGTACAATTTTTTAAAACAAATCACTAAACCAAAGAAAGTTTCATTTCATTATGGAATTCAGTATGTTAAAGCATTGGTGTGGTGGTTTGTTTGTCCTACACAACTGTTCACCAACTGTGCTCCAAACTAAGCAGCACAGCAGTCGCTGCCACTGTAAGGCCAAAGAGTACCGCACTCATTCTCCAAACCCCACCACCCCCTGGAGATAATGTCATGCAGCAAGACCAGAACACAACTCAGCCTTAAGCAGATTAAAGAGCGTCTATGGGGCGTTAATGCCAACAGCAACATCTGTTTAATTAGGGTGACACTGGTGCCAGATCACATAAGCGAATGTGCCTACATCTACCTGCATGTGTGCTGATGAGCACTTGAGTTAATGCACATCCAAGTACGTGTGTGTGAGTACAGCTGCGACAGCACTCCAAACATATAGAAAAACACTTAACAATACTGAGCACATATGCCATGCACATGACAAAGTTGACTTCATAAAACAGGCAAGAGAAATAAAAATACAAATAAATGAAATGGCTTTCAAATTATCAACAGCTCAAGGGCCCAGCCATTTTAAATAAATCATGATGCGCCTGCAGCTAAAAGCTACTTTTCAGGGCTATCGGCCAACAGGAGGGTGCCAAACGAATGGAAAGAGATAGAAACCCACCCCTGCGCGCGCACATGCACACGCACACACACACACACACACACACACTAATTTGGCTGTTTTAATGCTGAGAGCTCCGTCACTATAACAATACACTGTGCTGCACTAATGAGGTCTGTGAATCGATATGCCGTGGTAGAGGAAAAGGACCTACTCCTCAAGTAAAAGAGTGTGTGTTAGAGTGCAAGTGTGTTTGTGTCGTGTGTGTATTTGTCTAGTTCCGGCATACGAAGCACTGTGAGCTTTAATTACACTAACAAACTCATCTGTGCTGGCGGTACGCCCCAGGCCCTGCAGCCATGCCTTAGGCTGAGGGCTGATAGGGTCCTCAGACACAACACACTCCTCCAGCAAGGCAAACACCTCCGCCTCGTTAACTACCCACCGAAAACAAACACGTACACACACACGAATGCTTCTCAGCCAAATAGCCACACATATACACACACACACAGTGCCACAGTGAAATGAGGCAATGTGATGTCAAATAACAGCAATAATGTGCAACATCTTCAAATAAGATTTCAGAGATTCCAAATGGAGTATTAAAAACTCATATTTATATTTTGAAATGTTATTGAGGCAATCTTGGGATGCTCAAATGGTGTGTATACTTTCTAATAGGGGTGTAACAGTATGTGTATTCATCCCAAAATTCAAGTGCCTCAGTTTGATACACCTTGTGACCCAAACAAGTACTGAAAAAATTGCCTATTTATGTCTATTATTTTGCAGATGCAGAACAGAAATTCTACAGTTCGACTTTTACCTGGAAAGTTTTGTTGTCTATCAACTGTAGCATGCTAGTTGGCTTAGCCGGGTGGGTCAAGCTCAATGGGCAGCAGCTAATGTCACACTGTATGCTGACATGGTATAATTGAAGTTGGGTATTTCTGTGTTAACACTTCAAACGTGTCATTTACAACGACATCACCTGAATGTGACAATTAGCAGAACGAGACAAAAACAGACTGGCAGCTTCTCACTGCAGATACAGACTGTGCCAAAGTAATAACTCATTTTACAGAGGTTTATCGCTGCAGATATACAACCATATAGAACATACAAGATTTAAACATAGATTTGAGCCACACTCAATGTGTCCTTACGTGTGCATTTTAAAAAGGTACCCTCCAGACATGTATTAAGACATATGTACAAATAGTCTGCTTGGAACAATAATGTGTCTGATATGTTTTTTCTTCAAAATAAATCCTTAAAAAGGGTATCTACTCTTTCTAACCACCAGAATCTATGAATATACAAATGTAACTTTTTTTTTTTTTTCATGCCGGACACAAGATGTCTCCTACTTTACTGTAAAGTCCATTCTCAGTGTCTGTGAACTCTGAGGCTTCAAGTTTCTATTTCACACTTCTATAAGTTGCATACTGGAGCTGCAGTTGTTCAGGAATGAACAGGTCAGATTGACACAAGAATTATTGACATTGTCAGTATTTGAGTGCAGTAATTGTTACAATAAGAATTAAACAGAACTAATGAGCTAATATTTCAATTTTTCAAAATTTCACTGAACCATGACCCCAAAAACCAAGGTACATATCTAACTGTGTACCATTACACCCCTAGTCTCTAAATGCAAAGATTTCAAGTTGGTGATGGTTAATTCAAATGGACCCCAAATGTTAATAATTTACATTTATTCAAAACATAATGACATGATTAAATCAATCTAACAGTCTAATGTGATTTTCTGACATATTAAAATGTTAATAGTCAGTTCTTGCAATCCACAGTCAGTCAGAAAGATTTCCCTCTCATGGTATTTCATCTTCTGGTAATACAGTTTACTAAAATGGTGCAATGGAGGGGTGAAACAATTAGTCAATCAATCCATCAACAGTAAAGTAATCAACAACAATTAAAATACTACTAACACTGAGTGTTTTTTTTAAATGTTGTTCTATAAAAAAAAAAAAACAACAACTAGCAACTGCCTAGGTTAGCCTAGGTTCTGACAATTTGTGAAGGGCTTGTTTTTCACAGACACAGGGGTAAATAAATGCTTATCTATTGAATATATACAATTTTAAATGTGAAAATATTTATTTTATTCCTATTAATTGATAATCCAAAATCATCCCAGCCGTACTTGTAACCCATACTTCGGTTAATTAACTGAAGTTCCTAAAAGAAAAATTACTTTTTCAACTTTTTAAAAATACGTAGATGTAGGGTCAAATGAAATGATGAAATTA
>NW_023339718.1:2203789-2205463 GCF_004916995.1 Morone saxatilis
TCAGTTTTACTCCGCTCGAACTGTTTTTTGGTCTTGGGAAGGGCTCCTCTCATCTGACTGAAGCCAGCAGTGTGTCAGACTGGGCAGTAGGAGTATTTATATGAGGAAGAGTGACCAAGACTGGCTTCCTGTTTAGCAGCGAGAAGGTTTCTGTTTGTTTCTAACACCAGGATGGAGCATGCATTGCTGTGTCATGCCTGCTTCTTCTGCAGTGGCTCATTTTTCCTTCCTGTGTGGAGATTGTGGAGATTTGGTACATTTTTGAATGTTCATGTTCTGTACATTTTAATTTGAATTATGTGTTTCTGCTCCTCCGTGAGTTAACACTGTTTCTGGAGGAAATGCTGTACTTGTTGTTATGAGCTTGTTGACTTTAAAGTTGAAATTGATTTGGCAGAATTGCTTATTGAGCAGTGTCTTTTAAGAAACACGTGTTGTGTGAATGTTACCACACTTCTCTTTCTTTTGCAGCCGTGTGGTTTTACCCTGTAGTGTTGAGGAGGTGAGTAATCTGTTTTAGTCTCCATTATTCTCATTATGTTATTCATTTTGATAAAAAGAGGAAGGCTGTAAAAAGCGCTCATTTTCTTTTCATTTGAGAGCCTTATAAATGACGACAAACTAAGCTCAAGTGTGGACGAGGCACTCCTACAAGACAATCCTTTTTCAATAAAGAAATATATATTAATGAATTGGTTAATTATTTAATAGTTGTTTCAGTTCCATAATATTGACAGACCTTTTAATACTTGAACCCCAATTCATTTCCTCTGCTCTTCTGCAGTATAGTTATCTGGGCTTAAAATGTGGTTTATAGGAATTACAACAAGTCTCTGCAACGCACCTTTCTTAAAGATAATTGCGTTATCCACACAAAGAGTAAAGGCAGTAATTAATGAATGCACTACCATCTTATCATTTCCAGTGTTTGGCTTCTGGTTGCAAGTTAAGGCAGGACTGTCTTATCCCCCCCCCAAAAAAAGCAAGTGTTTATAAATGCTTATGTCATCAATCCCAGACTCCCCGCTGCCTTATAGGGTAATGCAATCTCCTGGCATTTTAAAGCTCATTCCAAATAATTGAAAAATAAGTGTTCTCTTTAAGGGGAGAAACACTAACAAGAGCTCTTATAGCTGAAATGTAAGCAAACATCCACCCTCGGGTTGCACTGTCAGTTGCTCATACATCATAACACGACCACTAGTCCATTCAGCCTGCAGCATGTGGGATAGACTGAACGTTTGAAATGCAAATAAACTGTCTGGATTATGGCTACTCTTCATTGTGTTATGATTTGGTGAGACAGCAACATAATTGAGGGGGGGGGTCTCACACCAAAGGTCAGACACAAACTTATTTGACTATTTCATTTTGGAGTAGTTTTTGTTGGCACATTATTTAATTCAGCAATCTATTAGAGTGACAGCAGGACAGTAACACATCTTACTACATTTATGTTGGCTCATTTGCTCAATTTATAACCCAAACAAATGATAAATGCTGCGTCTCTGTAATCACAACATAAGCATACGATACAACACAGGGCTGTAACCCAACAGTTGTTCCCCACAAGAGGTCCCAAGATAAATCGGGAGGGTCTCAAGATGTTTAAAAGAATGCGTTTTTAAAAAAAATATTGTACGAGACTACATAGTTTGACCTCTTCAGGCCTCT
>NW_023339718.1:2205507-2206698 GCF_004916995.1 Morone saxatilis
TTTTTTTTTTTTTTTGGATGAACTGGTAATGGCAGTAAAACTAATGCTTATGATGTGGTAGACATTACCTATAACTGAAATTACTGACATGGACAGTAATGCAGCTTGTAATAAAAACAAATACTAATGCTGTAGCTGTTTGAGGACACAAACTTCCTCACTGAACCAAACATTACATTTATTTAGCCAGTTAGTGAGAACCAGTTTATGGTGTATATTCTGGGTATTTTGTGACTGATATGGTTTTGTGTTACAGTATCAAGTGGGGCAGCTGTTCTCAGTGGCTGAAGCAAGTAAAAATGAGACGGGTGGTGGTGAGGGCATTGAGGTACTCAAAAATGAGCCCTACGAAAAAGACGGCGAGAAAGGACAGTACACACACAAAATCTACCNNTTTTTTTTTTCTTCTACCTTTTCTCAATCTGATTATTTGATCCCATAATTGCCTTTCTACAGTGTAATAGCACTGTGCTACCAGGCAGTGGCAGCATTGTCTTTGTTGTGAAGTCTTCCAGTTTGATCATTTTCCACCTACGCAATCTTTCCTCTAGAACTTCGGATAACTGAGGGAATATTTCTTCCTTCTCCCTTTCTCCACCTAAATTCACCTGTTCCCACCGTCTTTCCCCACCTTACAGTAAAGTCCCAGGGTTTGTCAAGCTCTTAGCTCCTGAAGGTGCCCTTGTATTCCATGAAAAAGCCTGGAACGCCTACCCCTACTGCAGAACCAGTGAGTCCCCCTCCCCATATCTTTACCTTTGCTTTGCCCTGAAGCCTGTATCCCTCTCCATGGTTAAATACGCTGGTGTTATTTGCATCATGTCACTGTATTTTCTGTCACTGTGAATTTGTAGTGTTTATTTGATTGTATATGTATGTAATGGTGTTTTTTTTCCCCCACCTTTTCTCCTCATGCCTAACCTTGGTCCAGTTGTGACGGTATGAAGCCTTAAATGTTGTTTGTTTTCTTCTATTTATATATATTTTTTTAATTTTAATCATCAAAATATTACTTCGACTAAATTTAAGGTTTTACATATGCTTAATTTACTTTCTGTACATTTAGATCTGAAATATCCTCTGTGACTCTTCTTTCCAGAATGAGTATATGAAAGACAATTTCTTCATTAAGATTGAGACATGGCACAAACCAGACCTTGGGACACAAGAAAATGTGAGTAACATCTACAT
>NW_023339718.1:2206721-2207018 GCF_004916995.1 Morone saxatilis
TAATGAAGCAAATGTAACAACAGATTTTAGTTTGTGTACTCTTCTGACATCTTTGCTTTGTTTTTCAGGTGCACAAACTAGACAATTCCACATGGCAGAATGTATCTGTTGTGCCCATTGACATTGCAGACAGAAGTCAAGTGTCTGCTGCTGTAAGTAGAAACTCTTCTGGCACACTTCCAGTACAAGATGAAAACAGTTTGGCGCCTTCATGTGGTCATGTGTGATCATTACCAAGCTATCCGCCAACCCCAATCCGTTTCACATAAGGAATGTTCAAATAGGTGTTAATTATTT
>NW_023339718.1:2207118-2208357 GCF_004916995.1 Morone saxatilis
AAAAGTTGTCAAGTTCCCCTTTAAAGAGGATGCAGGGCATTTGCTACAGCACTTCTGAAGAACATTACATGTATGTGGAGGCATGTAGCCCCGATCTGCACTCAGTACGCTGGGGAGTGATCCCTTACATTACTTCAGAATGACTCTTTTTCTGCTTACCTCACGTGCACTTTGAGGGGATTACGGCCACACGAGTGTATTCCTAACATTTTAAGTGATGCAGTGAAACATTTATGGTATTGGATACAGCGGTAACACAGTTTCACGCAACTCTGTCTCTGTATCGTGCCAGAGTTTCTGAATTTCAGTACAGAATTAAAGCTCCTCAGTCCATCCATGCTTCCACTCCCAAAATCCAAGTGAACAACGAGGTGTTGAAACGAGGGATGTGCCAGTCTGATACTATAAAAAATATACCGTGGTATGATCCATTACGCAGAGACGCAGAGGTACCATGAACAGGTGAAGAGTAGCTGGAACGTGATGTCAGTTGTGTGGAGTTACCTTAACCTCAAGTTTCATTTTGAATGTCTGAATAGTGCTGACCAATTATAAAAATGCTGCTAGTAGGAACGGGATTTTCCACGCATCTTCCAGCAGCTGTATCAGGGGCCTCTCAGTTCAAGGACAGCAACCTTGGAGAGAACAAAGAAGGACTGGAGCACACTGATAAATCCTCTGCCTTTACTGTGCAAACAGACAAATGTTCTGACACTACTGAGTCAAAATGGACAAAAACAACACATGGAGAGCAGGTGAACAATTGTTTGAGGGTAATTAGGGTAGAATATCTTTGAGATGGCCGTACACACAACGATTTAGTGGTTTAAGAGAGGGATTAACTATTGGGAATGACCCGCAAGATGGTACTAATCTAATGCTATTTAACATTTAGTCAAAGGAAATGAAAGGCATTAACCAAACATGGGACTTGTTTTAAAACTTCGCTGATCTGCTTAATAAAGTTTGCTGGTATTTGTCTAGATTAGGCTCTAGTGTAAGCCACTACCTGTGCTACAGTACTTTAACTCATTTAAATGTGTAAACTCATAAAATATATGTCATCTGAGCAGAAGAAACTGAACACAAGTCTTATTAAAAGAGGGTATATCAGTCAAAGAAAGTTAAATGATAATGATAAGTCCTATATTGTATTTTATTGCATTTTTTTTTTATATACCTCTTTTATTTTTTTTAAGTGTTTTGTAAGCTGCTGGAAATTCAATTTCCTTGAGGGAG
>NW_023339718.1:2208378-2209243 GCF_004916995.1 Morone saxatilis
GGGAGTCATCCCAAAGGAATCAATAAAGAGAAGTCGAAGTCTAAACAGAAATATGATTGTGATGTTTTCTTTATTTTAATTAAACTTCCTTCCCTGAAGATCAAAACGCACCAATCTCTTCAGTGGTGGAGCCAAAGTTTAACACTAGCACCCGAACCTCTCCCGGTGCAGTAGGCACAGATTTGTTTCCTAAAGTCAAGTGGAAACATTAACTATAAATGTTTCTGTGTTACATTTATATGATCAGCTAATCGCTAAGGTTGGCGTGTTTATCCAACTTCACGACTCACACAGCCCGCCAGGAAGCTAGCGTTAGCTGCTTGAAATAGTTAGGTTAGACACGAGAAAACATCCTGTTAATCAAAGTATTTTATCTTATGTAAGACTCACTGAAGCCGACACGACTTTATGTGTCACTGTAAGCACAGATAACATTAGCAGCGCGGGGTGATTTCCTCATTCAAGTTAAGCGCAGGGAAGCTAAGCATTAGCAAACCGTGAGCTAACTCGTAGCTTCAAGTTAGTTTAAGTTTAAAAAAATAAATAAATAAATAAAGCACAAATTCCGGGAGCTGTTATCTTTTCAAAACGGCACAACGCGACCCACAGACTGAACTGTTTAGGAGCCAGCTACTTAACGGGGACGGATGAGAAAGTGTAGCCCGAACAGCAGCTGTCACACAGAGCCAGTACCGCTGTCAAAGCCGGTAGGCCTCAACAATCCCACCCTTCCCTCGTGTGTCTGACACACACACACACGAACACACACGAACACACACAAACACACACACTGAGGCAAGTTGGAAAGTTTTGCATTAGTCCCCAAAACGTCGGGGGAAAAACAAAAAAAAAAAAAAACATTAAA
>NW_023339718.1:2209343-2227006 GCF_004916995.1 Morone saxatilis
TCCACTTTAGTAGTTTAGTAGTTTGTTTTTTAGTTTTAGTCAAATTTTCTGCTTATATTTTGCACTCCATGTCCTACTTGAACAATGCATAGTGTATATACTTTCATTTATAGTTTTATATCTTCTAATATTAATATTAGTAATATTTTTATTGTGATATTCTTTGTTCTGTTTTTGCAACCCTATCTGTAACTGTAGCTTAAATTATTTATTTTCATTGTTGAAACTATGTTTTCTTTTTAAAACACACAAATATCATCACTGAAATGCATCTATGCATGCTGTGTATATTGTATATACTGTCATATCCACCTACCTCATGTACGTAATAATACATGCACAAAAATATTTCTTTCCGCATCCTTTGCACTCTGCACCACTGCATTGTTTTACTGTCTACAAAAGGTATTGTTGTTTGTCTGAGCAACATATAACTGGAGTCAAATTCTTTTTATGTGCCAGTAAAAGTGATTCTGATTCTTCTGATTAAAGTACTTTTTGTGTTCCCCAGTGGTTCTCAACCTAGACCCAATGAGAGAATGTATAGGAATTACTATTCTGTTTATAGGTTTCAAACTCTTCACTGTCAATCTGTTTATCTGTAGTATATTATGGAACTAAATCTTGTCAGATCCATGGCCTGATGTGTATCAATTTGGTAGTCCTTAACACCAAAAAGGTTGAGAACCACTGCCCTAAATAGGTCTATTTGTATCCCCTCATAATATTAGTGTGAACATTAATTGTGAGCAGCTCAACCAAAGAGTAATTTTTCCTTTTCAGATATATATATATATATCTATATAAAAGTTAGGAATACAAGAAAGCAAACATGATGTTTTTTTATTGAAACAGTTTACTGATAAATGACAGATGGTTGTCATGAAACTTTCATGTTTAATCTCAAAAAATCATGGGCTAAAAAGTCATACATGGTACTTAACATTGAATAGCAAGAGAATCCATGCTTCAGAGCAGACACTCAATTCACAAAGAAATCAGGCAAAATGCCCTTTTGATTTCAATAAAAAATATTAAATCTTTTTTTCCACTCTATCCATCTTTACATGGTACAGGTTTGTTCACTTTTTAATAATATAAAAACGCTTAATACTGATTGTGAAACACTGGAATTAATTTACAAAACATAATAATAATTATTATAATATTAATAACAATAACAAACAATAATAACAATAACCATTAAATTTAAAAACAAAAAAATAGAATGGAGGAAATCAGTTGTAGCTGTTGCATCTTGGCCCACACAAACAGCAAAGTTTTGGAGGAAAAAATACCAAATGGCATTTACATCTACCTGACACACAGTTACACACAAACACAGTATCAGGTCGTTGAGTATTTCTCATTGCCATTTACAGTGTTATGGGCACAAAGACAAGACACTCTAAAGCATTCATGTGCCTCTGAAGGATCACACTCACTGACCAATCAAATCCTTTTCACTGTCAGTCAAGCTTGGTCGACCAATAGTGGTCCTCAAAAAGTGCCCTACTCCTCCAGCACACAGGATAGTAAATGAGAGATTAAAGTATAGGACCGTTTTAAATGTCTCAGCATTTAGAGGAAGGGAAAAATCTTCCGGGCGACAGGAACTTGTATCCATTGCCGGCAGGTAGTCGGATAGAACGAGGACCAGGGCTACTGCTAGTGGAAATAGTAGGTGACGGGGCCACTTTTCTGGGGTTGGAGCAGTGGTGTCCATTGGAAGAGTTCTTGCTGCCCCTGTCTAGTGACTGCAGCCCCAGCTCCCGCAGCTCCAGGCTGTCTTGGGTATCGTTAGGGGAGCAATGGCGTGGGGAGAGATTCAGAAGGCTCAGTACGTCCCTACTGGCAGAAGAAGGTGCGCCATGGACGGCTCTGACAGGACCTAGATGTTGCTGTTGCTGGGCTGCAGCATTAGCCCAAAAGGTCTTCAGATTGTGGATAGCTTGGACTTTTTCATCAATTACCCCTCTTCTTAGTCGGTCCAAGTCTGGGGCATCAGCCGATGTAGAGCAAGCAGAGCCTGTAGACGAGTAGGACAGGGCAGGGGATGGAGCACTACCAGCCGGGGACTGGTGACCAGAACTGGGAGACACATTACTCGGGGAACGAGAGATATGGCCGCTGTATGGGGAGCTTGGGTACTTTAATTTGAACTGTGCATGGCTGTCCAGAGTGGGCGAAGGATGGCTGCCCTCTTTTTGGGAAGACTCAGAGACTGCAGGACTATTGTAGCCAGAGCTTATCTTCTGCAGTGAAGAGGAACGAGATGGAGGTTTGGGTCTTGGGGACGATTGAGCTCGGCCACTAGCACTGCTGTTAGGACGGCTGAACGCGCTTGTTTCAGAAGAGCGGAAGGCGCTGCTCCGTGCTGAGGTTCCTCCAGCTGTCCCACCTTCTGCCCCTGCCCGCTGAAGACTACCCACAGCCCGTAAATGGCTCTGAGTCTCCTCCAGAATCTTCTGTGCCAGCTCCTGAGGATCTAGAGGGACAGTTTTTTCTTCCTGAGACTTGACAGTACTGTCCGTCTCGGTACTGGATTGGTCAGATTCACCTGTATCTGAGCTGCTCACTTTACCCACCTTTTGGAATGGTGAGTTTGGGCTGGGCACCAGGCATGTTTTGACAGGAGATGTGGGGGTGCTGACACTGCCCCTTGATGATACAGATACAGTGTAGCCTCTCCCTGCTCCTGTGCTGGACCCACCGACCACCCCCCTGCCTCCACGGTGGTGGCGCTGGCTGTGGCCTGGTGGCAGAGGCAGAGAGTCACAGTGACTTCCCAGCGGCTCGCTGCTGATGATGGAAAAGCCCTCATACTCCTCCTCGTCCCCCCGGGCTCCTGCCACCGCAGCAGCTGCCCCATGGGGAGAGGAGCGACTACGGGGAACATGAGGGTGTTTGTGGATAGAGTAGTGTGCTGTTACCCCACCGCGTTGCCGATGACTAAGAAAATCACAGTCCGACTTGGAAGCAAAGCTCATGGAGGAGGCTACAGAGCTCAGGCTATAGACAGAGATGGCATCTGATGCCTGATTGTCCAGGCAAGGAGGAGAGAAGGGGAGGCTTGAGTATCCAATGGGCAGGGGGTTGGACACAGACTGGGCTGAAGCTAAAGACTCAAGGGAAGACGAGCTGTCCAGGCTGAGACGCTTGGGCAGTTCTGTGGAGTCTAAGGAAGGAGAAGCAAAGAAAAAAATGTGACAGCTGATAAAAACAACTAAATGTACATTCAGGATAATTCCAATGTACAGTCAAGTGGCTGAAAATAAAAAATGAATGAGCAAATAATTATACTTACCAAACAGCGCCAGCAGAGATTGGAGAGCAAAGTGCAAGGTGCGGCGGTTGGCTAGCTTGCCTGTCTTCAGCACCACTTCTTCCTGGCCGACCTCACACAAGTCAAATCCTGCACACACACATAATTTTATAATGTTTTTGTGACTCCACAGGGACACATGGATGGATGGTGGGCAGGAAATTAGAAAGGACAGGGACCAACAGTTTTCTTAGGTAACGCTTGACTCACCAAGAGCAGCCAGAAATTCATGGCATCCTGGCAGTCTCCATAGCTGCACACTAATGGACACCTGAATGGGCAGGAGGGAGAAATCCTGTTCTTTCTCCCCTGTCTGGAGTTGGACTAGCACCTGGTGGAGCTGGAGAAGAATAAGGAGAAGACAGATAGGGGAAAGAGGCAGTGCTTAGGAATACGTACAAGAATACAATAAACTGGTGAATTCTACTGGAAATCATCATGGTTCAAATTAAATTATGCGATCAAACAATTTCTATCAAGAACTAAAATCATTCAAGATCTAATAATTCCTTTTCATCTATTTAAAAACCCTAATATAATGGCAACCACATGTTACTGTGGATGAAAATATTTTCTGGAGTAGGTACAGTATGTGAGTGAATGTTTGAGCCCTATGCATGAGTACGCAGGGCAACAGAACATCGGCAGGGAAGCGGAGCCGAATGGGTTTCTGCTTTGTGGCGGTTTACACGTGCCCTAGGAGCACACTAGCTTGTTTTGTTTGAGGATTACTTGGCTTGGAACAGAGACACCTTTGTCAACTTGACGTAACTATGCAGGAAATAGAAACATGCCTCGTCTCCTGATTTCACTCTTCATGATTATGAGAGGTTTGTTTTTACATCATAGCTTTATCCCTTCTACCGCCCTGAAATATTCCTCTGACCTGTAATGAACCAGCGTTGTAAATCCTTAAATACTCCAAATCCCTAAGATCTGACTGCAGGAAATAGCAATGGAAAATTTAAGAACAAGACAACACAGTAAGTGTTTGCTCAGCTATACTTGATGCATGCAAATGCTAATCAGCATGACAACAACAAAACTGATAATTGTCATGCAGCTTCTAAAGAGGGAGGTGGTGTTTAAAGAAAGTTTAACAGGACAAAAAGTGGAGAGTGGAAGAACAGGGTGGAATAGGATGGAGTGCAGGTAGGTGAGGGCACACTTACCATTGCCACCATATTTTTAACAGCCTTCAGATCGCACGTTAGGGGGAGGGGAGAGAGAATAGGCTTTTAATTGCATGCATACAGGCCATTCACAAAGGGTACAAGGGTTCAGGTCAACAAGAAGGATAACAGCAACATGTAACAGAAGTATTTAATATAGTATAGAGTTTGAGGCAATCAGCATACATAGATTAGGTTGATCATATTTCATGTCCTGTGCATCGGGACCAGTATTTGAAGTATGAGGTAACAAAAACTGCCCCCAAGTAACTGGATAGTCTTTCACTTTGTAGGCTTGTGATAGCCACGTTATACGTAAACAGGGATAAACCGCGGTGGCGTGAGATTAATTCCCTGGCGTCACGAGCTTGGGTGCAAGAGGACAACAGGACTCAGATTGAAGTTAAGACTTTGTTCTTGAAGGAACACTAGTTAGGCTTTAATGCAGCATTTCAATGCAGATTAAGCTGCAGCTTGAGTTGCCAGTGGGTTAGCTTGTATCCAGCCCTGACGTAACTATGTTATGCAATGATATGTCCCTGATATTCTCTCCTTGCGAGAACGTCATGGTACAAAGCCGTCTGAAAGTTTCAGAGAAAGTGGGAGGAACTGCCTCGATAGTTCTTAACGCTAAATAAGAGCAATGGTATTTGTCATTTGAGCCAAAGACCAATGCATATATGGCACATCAGATTTAAAAATCCAGCAACATTTGTTCAGAGCTGCAGGGACCTACCCGGTTGATGAGCTGCTCTCCTGCCTCTGAAGCTGTGATGAGCTTGCACAAAGCCTGGAGAGCTGGCGGCGGCAGACCTGAGGGATGTGATCAAAGGAAGTTCTTCATTATTCATACACAGGGCACGTTCTTTATATCCCAAACGAAGAAGCACTATGACTAAAAAAAGAAATCACGCAATACATGGCCACAAACCCAGAGAAACACTGGGCAGATTCTGAGTCGTGTATAAAACTAGGATGTAGAGCTGGTCACAGGTGCATACCTAGTAGTGATTGTAAAGTGGTGCTGCACTGCTGGAGCCTGTCTCCTGGATCAGCGGTGGGAAAGAAGACAGCAGCAGGGATACCAGGGCCCGCAGAGTCAAGACGGAAGCCCACAGCTGTCAGCAGGGCCTGCCAGCCAGGGACACCCCCCACCTTGTTCTCCACACTTTGTTGGGATGTGTACATGGAGTTACGCTGGCCATTCTGTATCCTCTGAAGAGACTTCTCCACCTGCAAGCACCAGCAAAGTGCAGCATCAGTATTTTTGTGTGTCTTTGGTTGGGACATTTTGCATAGTAAGCAAGTCCTTGTGCATGTCTCACCAGGTGCAGTAAAACTCTCAGCGCATCACGTGCTCGATCTGGATACTGTAGAATCTCCGCCAAAGCTTGGCCAATGAGGGAAGATGGGCTGTTAAGCTTGACATCATTGCCGATCAGCATGTATCCTGGACAGAAAAATGCAACAGAAAGAGCTCCATTAGAAGGTCATTTTTTATTATGGGAATGTAAAATGAACACATAAGTGAATAACATCTCTAACCTGCCCAGTTGGAGGGGTGCGAGTACTGCTTGCTGCTCTGGACAGTCTTCATGGCGTCTGCCAGTGCTGCACTAGCCTTGGTCCCATTAAGTAGGGCAGTGTAGAAGGCATGGACAAAAACTTTGGAGGCTGCAACAGGGACAGGCCACAAGGACACGAGAGCACACTGAGCCCCAGCAGCCAGGAAGGCCCTGGTCAATCCCACGACACCATCTGCTGTCACTTTGCTGCTGGACTCCTGGTACGACCTGTAGCCAGTGACACACAAACGTATAATTGAATTAAGAGGCTACAAAATATTTAATGGCCTAACATTTCAAGCATTATTCGCTTTTATTATCTTTCTAGGTTGTGCTATCCCGTTCTCCCATTTAAAATTTCTTTTATAGTACTCTACTGTACAATCCTTAATCCACATCTACAATGCCATTAACTTCTTCCCAGTTTTTGACATAAAATAACCTAATTACTGCTTTATGACCATGAAAACTAAAATATCAAGACCGCTATTTAATAATCACCAGCCAACCTACCCCAACACCACCAGCTTGACAGGCAACCTCAGATCCAATATATCAGCAGCTGTGAGAAGGAACTCCTGGAGGGGCGGACTGTCACAGATGCTCTCCACGTCACTGCTGTCATCCTGCATGTGGAGCGACTCTGGGATGGTGTAGCCGCTTCCAATGGAGCCCTTCCTGCCTCGACCACTGCTGCCTCTCCTCCCCCCGGCACCTCTACCCACTGTTCCGACTCCCACACTGGCACTTGCCCCACCGGGCACGCTCTCAGGGTTTGGGGTAAGCACCAGAGCTGCCAACTTCCAGGAAATGTGGGTGGCAAAGTGGGCACACTCAGCCTGCGTGAGGGCACTCATCACCCTTTCCTTGGTGGCAGCAGGGCCAGCCAGGGGTTGGCAGCCTAGCAGCTCAGCCACCATTAGAGCCTCCTCCTCTGCAGAGGGCATGGGTCCCCACAGCCAGCGGTCCATTACAGGTGAGGGCAGTCTAGGGTTCCCCACCACTGCTGCCATTGAGACACCACCGCATGGAGCTGGTCCAGGGCGCCGGGAGTGAGCCTAGGAGCACAATGAATGTTAGTTTCATACAGCAGTTCAGTAATTTGTTAGAGACGACTTCATAGACGACATAGAAGTTCATTATATGTCAGTCATCTGAATAAGAAAATCAACCTTTGCATTGGATCCAAGGCCCTGGATGGAGGGAACAGCGATGAGGCTGAAGCGTTCATACAGGTATTCATTAGAAGAGCTTCCTTTTAGCAGGGCGAAGGGGATGAGGTATAGTTCTCCCTCCAGCACCATCACCAGTTGTCTGTGTCTGCCAACAGGCCCACTGGAGTGCATCAAGCCCTGTCAGACAAAAGGATTAGAATGAAAATGCACAAAAACAAAATAACATTCTATTGTGGTGCTTTAGATTTCTATTTCTCACAGCTGCCTTTTCAGTTATCACCTTCTCTCTACCACACAACTCCTGTACACCAATAAGCAGGCAATGACCCATAAAGGTAGTACTCACCCCCTCCATAGGTGCAATGAGCAAATCATAAAGTGCCCGCAGTGGAGGCTTTCCGAGGTTGCTGGATCGACGAGGAAGGGAAGAGTTACCATCTTTGGCAGGTGACATGGTGTTACTGAACAGGCTGGTCATACTCTGACAACTCCTGCACAAACACAACACAAAATAATGCTGTTTTCATTTTGTACATCATATTTTTATGCTGCAGAGCCGTGACAGTTTCAGGCAGCTTGCTGGCACTTCATAAATTTACACTAACCTCAAAAATGACATGCATTGACAGCAACTCTCATTTTCTTATAACAAAATGAACTTCCTTCCTTCAGATTTCCAGATATTCAAGCTATCATAATTAGTAGGCTATGCTTTAGTACCCATGAGTATCCTTGAGTCATTGCCAATTTAGGTTAAAATTGACTCTGTATAATAATTAAAGTATCAAAAATCTATAACAATGTGATAATCCTCCATATAAACTGTGATCTCATGTATCAAACTATCCTGCTACAGTTAATGATCTTTGCAGATGTGCTGGGAATGTGGCTGACGAGCTCCATGTCTAACTTGAAACATAGTGTTACATCAGATATGGCTTTAGCAAGACGCAAACTCAGCCACTGTAGTTTCTGGGAGATGTGTGTGGTAGCAGTACAAAGCTTCAACAGATAAGAGTGATCCAAGGCTCTCAATCACAGACGCCCATTTTTCTTTTTCATATCACATCTAAGTCACACTGAGTAAAAGGTGGATAAAGGTGGACCAAACTGAATCTCCATTCTGATGTGTTGTAATCCCTCAGTGAACACACATATATAATTTCACATGAAAAGAGGCAATACAACTGGGAATATTATGCTAATATGTAAAGCTCCACTAGATGGCAGTAATGCACTGTGGTAATATGGAGCTTGCAGAAACATGAAGCAGAATGAATGCCAAAATCACCAGGAGAGCATGGCTCATCCCATCTTTACAGGGACCTACTCTACATACAATGAAAAGATGATGAAAGATGAGACTGTCTTTAAAGCACTGCCAGTGACTATTTTGTAGTACTTTGAGACTCTCAAACAACAGAAATAAGGAAACAGCCTTGTGTGTTTGAGGCATGTCTGCTGTGTGACGGGAGTGACAGCTCCGGCACAGACATATAACATACTGAGAACTGTGCTAATGGTAGCCATGGGGTTAGAAGCCTTTGGTGCTGTAGGCACACAGGGCCGAGCTTTACGGTCACACTTGTCACTACTGTCCATCTGTTCCACCAGCCAGAGTTTCTTCCGGGCTCCAGCCAACAGACATCTATCCTGCCCTTCTGGTAGCCCCAGGCCACTGGCTTCCCTCCAGCCTCCCAACACTCTGTCTCTCTCCCAGGCTTTGGCATGAGCCTCCATGGGAAAGCAAACAATCGTTTGTTAGCCTGACAGGAAGAATGAGAGAGTAGGCAAGGGATAAGCCAAGTGAAGGTGAGTGTCAAGTGTAGAGGGAAGCAGTGGAAAGAAAAGACTAAAAGCAGTGAGGCTGAAGGTGAAGACTGCATTCACTGGTTGTCTAATTTGGGCTGCAGTTGAAAGACACACCTTTAAGTGTGATCTGAGAAGTAATACAAAGGTAGACAAGTTGGCCTTTATAACACACTTAAGCTTCTCATACTGACCTCATTTCTAGTAATAATGTAAATTATTGTCTCAGCCAGTGGCCACTCAGCTCCTTCGATGCAGGCGTACTGTTCCAATAGTGTTAACTGCCTTTTACAGTCAACTTCATCGAGATCCTCAAACAATCTCATTATGCTATCATCATGCATAAAAATTTATTCAATTACACACTGAGGGGATTAGACACGAGGAGCTTTCATTATCACCTTCCCATAGTAATCCTTCCAAGCTCCCTGGTGAAGATTAGATCTCAGTGTTAAAATAGGGCAATCGATGATAATACCAAATGAAGATGTCACACCAAGAAGCACAGATCTTCTAATGCTGCATATATTGTTCTTTGCCTATTTTGATTTATATGCCATTCAATTAGAGTTTATTATATTTCTGAGTAATTACTTGGAAATACTTAAGTCTTCATACCATTAATAACCTAAATCTTAACATGTTAGGGGAAAATGATAGGGGGAAGTGAAGTCAAAGAAAGCCTTTGAAAAGCACATACATGTACATTATATGACATCAAACCCCACATTTCTCCATTTTCTCTTGCTTTAACACTGTGATAGACGATAGGCTCCTAAGCACGAGGAGCTTTATAATTCAGAGTTTTTTGAGGCCCAAAAGAATGAGCGGATTATTACCGGCAGCCCATTAAAGGGGCTTAATGAGCACCGAGACTCAATTAAAGCTGGAATTACCCTCTCATCAAAGAACAGCTCAACTGTGGACGAGGACAGGGAAATATGACCCAGACACACACACACACATCTGCACACACATACACACATTCTATTGGAATATATTACCAATCAGCACAATGTAAATGAATACTCTGCATAGTAGTGTTAAATAATAGTCTGAGCGAGCAACTGGCAGACTCACAGAAAAATCCACAGTGATAAATCTGCACCCAAACACAAACAGAGCAAACATCTTAAAAGCCACATCGGTGTCTGTGTCTGGCATGCACACACACACACACATACACACACACACACAACAGGCCCCATCAGAGTAGGCAGTTGATAAGGGCTTTAGCAGCTTGGCTCTACTCAGTCTATTTAATAAGGAGGATTCACATGCTGCCTCTGCGCTGGCTAAACAATGGAGAAAAGACTCCTTTCACAGATGAGCCACAATACCCGCGAATCTCCTTACCCAAGCAGATATTTTTAATCTTTTTTTTGTGGAAAAGTGGTTTTAAGTAGTGCTTGCTGATTACAACTGTCTCTCGGTAAGAGCACGGGAACGTCGAGGTGATTTGCAAAATTTCCTACCTGTTGAACAGGTTGTTTCTGGATACCATGCGCAGGAAGCCTGTTGGATCAGTGACTGAGTTAAGCTTGTTGTTGAGCTCCTCGAATTGTTGGTCCAACAAATCTCCTGCCTCGCTCTCTGTCTCACTGCTCGAACACCCTCTGAAAGAGAGAGAGAGAGAGATGGAGTGAGAGACATGCACAGCCAGTGAAATGTTGGCAAGAAAAAGGCACTTCGGCAAAGTAGACAATACACAGACTTACATTGTTTCTCAGCGGATTAATCAACTACACACACTCCTGATCTGTCCGAAATACACACTACTCAACCCACACACACACTTGGCCTAATTTCTCAGGCTTGGTCCAACACCCTGATGGTAACCAGAGTTAAATCCTTTCATTATAATGCTGGTGATGCTGATCTAGTCTGTGGGGAGTCAACCACCCCCACCCCTCAATCACTACCTCGCCACCACTCTCCCCCATCTCTCCTTTCATGCCTGAACCTCTCCTCTGATGCACCCATATCATGTAACGCTTATATCAGCTTCTTGCTCTAGCTGTGTGTGAACTTGCACCATGAGATCTCTCATCTTCTTATGCTCCCACCACCACCACTTTTTTTTTTAAATCCTTGCAGTGTATCATTTGAGATGCACTCCCCTGGCGTGTACATACTGACAGACCTATGTGGACTGAAGAAATGTTAGATGCAGAACACAATGCCATTTTAAAAAATGATAGTAGTAAAAAATCCACATTTTAATACATTTCTACCGTCACAAAGGCTGCACCCTCCCCTCTCTATACATCATGCTTTCTTTCACACACATATGCTCTCCCCATCCTTTTCCATCCCGTTCATTTTCTCTCCCCACTCATTTCAAAGTGCTGCCTCCCTTTCTCTCCACTCTGGAGGATGAATGGGCTGGTAAGTGGTGCCATATTGTGCCCATCCAGGCGCAGTGGCGTGTGTGCAGCTTCCCATTGGAGTAGTAAATGAGCTGGTAATGGGGCAGGAGGGCCAGGCTGCTAGGGTGGCGGAGGCTGGCACTGGGCGGACCAGCTGGGCACTATGGATCAAACACCAACTAGAGAAATGATGCTAACGTCAAACGCTGATATAGCCCCACAGATGTCAATGGGCGACTTTAGCTGTCAATACATCTCGCCACATTTTCCATCTACTCCTGCAGAGTCCCTCTGGTTGCATTCTCTGTTGTCTTTAACCACCATCTGCTTTTTTGACTTTCACTCGATTGATTTTTTCACCGCATCTTAACCTTCTTCTTTCTACTGTCAGTAAACCCCATCCTTGTCAGGTTCTGTGTTTGTTAGGTGGGTTCAACACTGGCGATACAAAAAGCCATTATTCCGTCTCATTTATTCCCACTGGGGAGAGAGCGGAGTACTTTAGGAAGGTAGTGGAGGCCTGTCATCACAGGGAGCAACGGGGCAGAATAACTATTTCACACACACACACTCACACACTTTCTGAATGATAAAGTAACCCTTCCCCAGCTAACTCTGGGGATAAAAATGTCAAGTTTTGTTGTGAAATGTTAATCTTTGTTTTTTGTTTGGGCTACATTTTTGATGATATGTCATGTAGTTGTTTTTGCTTCCTTCTGATGATTCCCTCTGATGACGGTCTGTACTGCCTTTCCTTTTTGTGTCAATAAAGTTTATGTGGGTGTGTTTTTTTCTTTGTCTGCTCAGCCACAGTAGCTATCACTGCTCAGGAAGAATAGAATGGTCTTTCCACCATATCATAGTAATAATTCAAACTATCAAGTTAATAGTTTTGAACCAGAATGTGTAGCTCTGGAAAAATAAGGTGTATCAAACTCAGAAGGCTACAGGTTATTTCAATGTGTCAGATACAAATTGTATACTATTTACATTTAAGTTCTGGATCGGACTTGTATTGGACATTCCTAATTACAAAGGAATACAGTATTTGCTTCTTCTGTATTTAACACATCTCAAGAAAAATTTTGAGATGATCAGAAAATCACAAGTATTAGATGATAACGGAGGCAAAGAACTGCAACTGAGCTATCACAAATTCTTGAATTCATCAAATTTTTCAAAAGCAGAAGGGCAATCATGGAGGAGGACACCCAAAAAGTACAAAGTCAGAAAATGAGAGGATCCTGCTAGTTGTGCCACTTTGATGTTGAAATACATGATTTATATTACATGAGGAGCAGAGGAAGGATTGTTAAAAGCCAGTGGTGGCATTACTGATAGAAAATCTTGCGCATGCTAAAACATAATCCATGAAGTTACTTACTTCATAGAGAAATGCCAGCAACAAGCTTGTGATTACTCCTAAATAAGTGTTATAATGTGGATAATGAGCTCACAAACAGAGAAGATTTTTTATTTCATTGTGACAGCTGTGAACATCTCACCTGCTGTAATAAGATTCTACTCCCAGGGCCTCACGGGCACTGGCAATGTGCTGCTCCAGCGAGGAGCCGCTGATCACCCCGCCGCCGCCGCCGCCTCCCTCCTGGAACTCTGATCCTCCATCTGATACGCCTTCGCCCAGGTACACCTCGTGAAACTTCAGGATGCCTGTGGAGAGAGAAGGGAGGGCAAGCATGACTGGCTGTTTTCAGGTGTCCATGAAGTAAAAAAAAAAAAGATACTATTTTCTGCGCCTCTTTTTGTAATACGTTTGTATTACTCGCGTACGACAGGAGGGAATATTAGATTGTTTCAGCTGAAAGCTGTGAGTGAGGCCCTGTGTACTAGTGCATCTGTGGAGCAAAATGAATAAAACAAATAATGTTCAATAAAAGATAAGAGTAGGCTGCCTGTGCCATCTGCTGCCCGCCATAAGAGCTCAGCTGAGTTTCAAGCAAGAACATCAGAGGGGGGCGGGGAAGAGCACACTGGGAGATGGAGTGCAGGCTGTGTTTGTGTGTGAGTTTGTGGGCACATCAATGCTATATAAGTGAATGTGCTTGCGTGTACGTTTTATATTAAATGCATCTGAATGGACAGTATATGAGATTCAGGTGTAAATGTGTGTGTGGGGGTCTATAAAATGTCACAGAATTTACACTACTGAAGTAATTAGGACCTTAGTAACCCTTTTTACTGACAGCAGACTCTTTAGAGCAGGCCATGTTTGTGTGCCAGCTGGATGCCAGGGAATGCCAGGAAGTGACAGACAGGCGATTAGTGAGCAAGTGGCTCCCTCTTAGCCTGGGGCAATATTCAGTGCTTTGAAGATCTCCACTGGTCCCTGTAGTGTTCCTCCCCTCCGTATGACTAGTGCTGGGGGGTCAAGTTCATCTGGTTGCCTGGGAGCTGGATTGGATCAAATGTTCAGGCTTGGTGGCATGGGACATGGGTCACGGCTCTCATTTCCTCTCTTTACAGCAGAGAACAGACGAGAGCCAAAGAACTAGTAACAGTCCCAGCCACACGAGTCGTGTGACGTGCACTGTAATTCACCCACAGCTTTGCCTATTCTCTTTGTGAAACTGGAATTTCACGAAACATATAAACAAGCTGCATCTTAATCCCACTGCCGGTGCTGGTGTGAGACAAAGAAATGGAGAAGTACACAAAAAGTTGCAAAAAGTACAGCAGCACCATAAGAAAATAAAGAGAAAAGCAATGACAGAAGTAAAAAAACACAGGAGACGGGATGAAAAGAGACAGAGAAAATACGTTTTGACTTTGTGCAACAGCTAAGTGTTTTCCTAATGGCATGTGCGAAGATGTTGCCGATGTTGTTTGGCAGCGTCACTTTCAATTAGCATGGTTCATTGGCAGATGCCTTCTGGGGTGAGAAGCGAGGCAGGGGGCAAATCCTAACAGCAGAGTGGCAGGTGGCACTGCCACTTGGTGTTAAAGCTGGCCTTCTTACCCTGCAGCTGAAAACAAGCTACAGCCTCAAGACCTTTTATCCGCTTTGATTTGAACAAGCAAGTGTGTGGGCTTGCTTTTGTTCTTTCACCTGTTACAGCTTTAAAATATGTACAAGGGAACTGCTTCGAGACAAACAGAAAATCTCTATGTTGATGTGTTACATTTTTGTAAAAATTACCTGACATTTGACTGTTTTAACATCTAACATTCATCAAGGAAATACTGTGCTCATTTTGTATTAAGTTGGTTTGTGTATTTCAAAATATCTATGCTGTGTGCAAGGGAACAGAACAACTTTGAAGAACAAACAGTAAACAAGAAGTTTTGCATAAAACTAAAAATTGCAGAAAGTTTGTGGCTTAAATGTGTTGAACAAAGTGTTAAAAACAAGTAGGTTCAGGAGTTATGGGCCTAAGCACAAAGCCACCATATGGACAGCTGGTATAAAGGGGAAATATGAAACCTATCCACCAAATTTGATTGTTCAAGCACATATGGTCTGTGACAGCAAAGAAAATGTTTTAAGGCAGACAACAATAACAAGAAGACAGACAGATATGATAGGATTTCAGCACCTCAATAAAACGATCTTAGCCGTAGGAACAGCAGAGAGTCCTTACCTGCTCCTGGAGCCAGCAGCCAGCTGTACAGGTAACCTGCAGCCATGGAGAAATAAAGCACCAAGGCCCTCTGGCTGTTGACGGTGTCCAAGATGTGCTCCACTGTTACTGGGGTGTAGGGGTCTGAGTCCTGCTGGCCTGTCTGCCTCTCCACCAAGAGATCAGCAAAGGCTCGTGTTCGACCCCGCTCTGCCACTGCCAGAGCCTCGTCGTGGTGGCCTGTGGTAATCAGAGGTCAATACTGATTAACAGGTAACTCCTAAAACCTACCTATCCTTTCATATATGGGCAAAACCAAAAAAAAACAGACAGCATTAAGTAGTGAGAATATGAGGAGTATCTATAGGCATACCGAGGCTGACAAGGACCCTTTGGAGTGCCTGGTAGCAGGAGGTTTGCAGGTCAAACAGGGAGAGTTTGTAGTCTGTGCTGTGCTGGGCTTCATGGCGGATGGTCTCAAACAGTGCAGATGCTCGGTAAAGCTGAGGATAAACAACAATCAGATATTAGTAAAACTATAACATCTCACTTGTATTCAGTTCAGTTATTGAGGGTTGAGGCGGTACTACTGTGTGTAACTGAATGGGTCAAGCAGCACTCTACTTTTATAGATTTGGTTTCTACTGATGTAACCTATGCTAAAATTTAAGCAGTCACTATAGATAAAAATGTTAATTAACATGTATGATTGGACTTTTGAATAAAGAGATAATTGTGGCCACTAGATGGTAGCATCCCACCTCCTTGGTCAACGCTGATGAAACCTGCTGCCTTCTAATTCTGCTTCTCTCTCAACAGAGGAAAGTACTGTAATGTAGCTTTAATGAATCACCAAGCACACAAGTAAACCTCTCTTCAGCTCTTATTTGCCTGGACATGGGAAAGGGCAATGAGAAGCTAAACCTTTACCTGGGCATCTTGGGCAGACAGCGTCCAAGGAAATAAATGCTTTGTGAACTCAATAGGGCTGTCTGTGTTATTGGACCTTTCTATTCAGAGCCAGACATTGGATTGAGAGAAGGAGAGAGACAATGGAGAGGTGGGGCGGCAAGCAATGTTGCACACTGGCCAAGCGGAGCTAGCCAGGAGTGCTGATTCATGGGAGCCTTTATTGATTTCCTATTTCTGCGCCTATGGCAGCCCTGTAGGATGACTGGGGCTGCTATAGAGCCACTCTCCAGGAGTCAGGGGCCAGCGGAGAGGGTAAAGCACTGTGCTCACACTGCTTGACCATAGTTCATACGAGACAAAGAGCTGCAGTGGAGAAAAGGTTGTAGGTGTGGATGAAAAGGATTCTATCAGCACTGTGGGTTTGGTAGGAGAGAAAAAGAGAGAGAGCGTTTCTGGTGAGCACACACATATGCATACACTGTAGCTCGTCTGGCATATCCCAAGGTCATGCAGGAAAAGTGTGTCAGAGGGAGTGAAAGAGGAGAGTAGAGACCAGCAGAGAATCTGCGAGCTCTGCTGCATTACTGCTAGAAGACGGAGCTGCTAGTCCCGCTGATTTTGCTGATAGGGCCATGGGAGGACTGCTGCAGTGCTAGTTTAATCTGTTAGGCTTGCAGACATCCCTTTAAGAGTGAAACTAATTTCTCACAGTGCCTTTCCTCTGGCCTGACCCCTCCTGGCACAGATGAAGGGGAAACAATCCCAAATGTGCTGCATCCGCAGTGACTTGCTTGGCTGTGGTACAGGTGAAATCTGCTACATTCTACTGCTGCTATGCATTCAGATAGTGCTCTCATGTTTTACCATCACTGACACTAACATGGCTTTTATCTGACATGTTAAGTGAATGTCAATGTCACAGTGAATCGGCAACGTGAGCGGAGCTTGATACACGCACACCCCTAATGATTTTTGTAAAATAACCTCCATGGGAACTCTCATCCTCTGTGACAGATGATATCAGACGGTAAAAAAAATTTAATCTACAATAGACCACTGATATTTAAGTAAAGATGAATTTATTGATCCATGTTCTCCTTAGATATGAATGTGAGTGCTTCTCAGAGGGAGCATACCCTGCAGAAATAGCTGATTAGAATCAGGACACGTCAATCAGTCACAGTGAACACTGAGATCGCGGCGAGGGTGTTAAACTACAATTGGGTTTAAATATATAGAAAATGAGGAACATGAGGTCAAGTACTCTCATTCTACACCTATGAATGCTTCATGAATTTCAATACGTGCGTATACAAATGAGGTTTGAAGCGGGTCAGGGTATTTACCAAGGTTACGTGTAGGCCAGCTCATGAATAACCATTTGATCTAAAGGACGACAGTGTACTTTGCCAACATCAATTTACAATGGAAGCTACAAGCTGATGGGGGGAAAACAAATCTTCAAAGTCCCCCTCTACTCAAAAATATGTTTTTCTTCTTGATTCTACAGTTGGATGTTTGAGCTTTATTGTGCAGAATGATGTATGGACAAAGTTTGACACTAGAAGGATGTTTTCACATTTACTGATGAGTGGAAAGTTTCTCTGTGTTCACTTAAAATCTGATGTTAAGGGGCTTACAAGCATAATTTGTGACATCATAAACAGTCCATCCTGGTCCAGTATGCTACTCATACAAGTGTGATGTAGAAACTTGAAGCTGCTAGTGCACATACACCGAGAATGGACTTTACAGTGA
>NW_023339718.1:2227106-2229945 GCF_004916995.1 Morone saxatilis
GTCCAGTATGCAACTTATACAAGTGTGATGTAGAAACCTAAACCACCAGTGCACATACACTGAGAATGGACTTTACAGTGAAGTAGGAGACGTCTTGTGTCCAGCAGGAAAACTATAGAAAGGAACAATATTTGCATTATTCATAGATTGTGGAATTTCTAACATGGCAGAAGGATATTAACAAATCTAATGTGGAAATTATACTTTTTGGAAGAAGAAAACGTATCAGACACACACTATTGTTCAAAGCAGACTATTTGTATATATGTCTTAACACATGTCTGGAGGGGATCTTTAAACATTGCTGTGGTATTCGTGGGCAAAGCTTTGGATCTCTGTAAGTTGCAACAAGAACAACACAATGTTACTATGCACTACCAAGCTCCTGAGGTCAAGTGTGGAAAGCAAATATGCAGTGGAAAATATGTTGCATTGGCTAGTTACAATAATATTTTGCTTTAATTGAACACAAATTCCTCAATATGACTCATGAGCCTCTGCTCTAGTCGCCACCTTGGTTCAGTCTTTCCTTCCCAACTCTTGTTACAGATAATTGCAAACAGACAAAGTAACTTTTTGAGAAGTATGATGCAGGACAGAAAAACAAAGCTATCTGGGTCACATACGTACGTAGTGTGCGTGTATCAGAACAGAAATGTTTTGGACTAGATTTTGAAAATGAAAGCAGCTGAATAACATCCCCACAGACACACGTGACAGCCACTGCTGTTGGCTGACTGTTCACAGACTTGTGTGTGGATACACAAGCTACGAAAATCTTGAGCTGTGGTGTGTGGACAGACTGTAAAGAGAGATGTTAAGGGGATATTCCATGCTTGCCAGGTGGGCAGTGGGCTGAAGAGAACGGAGTGTGTGTATGTGATGCAGAGGCTTGGGACTCCTGAGACCATGCACATAGATATAAAAAAGAGCTTCAGTCATCTGTCGCCTGTCTGCTGAGATGACAGCATTTACCAGCTCAACAGACTCCCCAGCATATTGCCAGGAGTCGTGTTCCAGCTCTATAGCCACCTTTTCTTTCTCTTGTTCTCCTGTTGTTCTCTCTCCTCTGTGCTCTTTCTTTCACCATAAGGGAAAACTTACTGAAAATATAGATTTCACATGTCTTTGGACATCTACTTCACTCTCTGGCTATGGCTTATTTTAAATGTTTGCAGACAAACAGATGTGTGCTTATTAGAGGTCAGTTTTAAATACGAGAGTGCAGATGGAGGAGAGGAGAGTCAGGGTGACTCTAGGCCAGAATAGGAGGGAACAGCAGATACTTTACCTGATGTTGGGCCTCCTCCAGATTCCCACTGGCCCAGAGAGAGAGCCCCCGACAATGGCGGCTCTTTGCCTCGTCCTCACGCCGAGCCAGCTGCTCTGCAAGCCGCAGGCCTGTCAGAAGGGGAGGAAGCGGGAGCAGATGAGAGGGAGAGGAGAGTAAAAATTATTCAGAGCAGGCAGACTCTTAGGTATCTTTCAGAGTAACAGATGTAAGCATAGCGTGGTACTGATGTTCTGACAGTGAACAGGTTTGGATATTTGGCCTCAGTTGCAAGATACTGCTCACACTAGGACTAAAACACATACACACACACGTCTGCCATAGAGGGAGGTTGTTAGAGCACTAATCGGACTGCATAGTAATCAATGCTGAGGATTGACTGGCTGAGCAAACACAAACACACGCAATGCTTGCATAAAAGAAGCCACACAATATCATGAAGACGTCTACAAATATTTGCTAACGCGCTGATGAGCTAATAATAGACTGTATGTAAACTCACAGCACACACAGTCTACTTTGTGATATTTTGTTTGAGAGACTTTCAGAGCTGTTTGGGAAGACAGGGGAGGTTTGAATGTGCATGTACACGTATGTCTGTCTAGGTGTGTATGTTCAGCGCGTGTGCCTGTGTCAGATCGCCTGGCGAGCGCCCAGTTTGTTTTTCACTTCCAATCCCTCAAGCAGTGAGCCGTATGTCACATCTTTGCATGTGTCCTCAGTCTGCCTGCCGAGCACTTGGTTCTGCCCAATTACTGAGATGAAAATGCCACTCCACAGAGGACAATGATGAAGAAAAAAACGACAGCCACTGGGCCACATATCACCCACAAGGTGCTAAATGCACAGCAAGCAGTCTGCTGGTTGCAATAGGCTATTGCTCATGCACAGTCTCACTTCACACGGGCTCTGTATTTGTCTACTCTCTCCACTCGCCTGTGTGACGAAGGGGTCTGAACATGCTTTTGGTCAAAGAGAGGAGAAAATGGGCCAAGCCACCCTCGTCCGACTCCGCTTTTCTCGGCATTCCTGGAAAACAGTCTGTGGCGGGACCAGATAAGCCAAGAACAGAGAGCGTGACCTGAAACAGCCAGCCTATTCCGCTAGACCCAGCACACCACGCAACCGTAGACTTCATGGCTCCTCCATGGCCACGCTAGCCGGCAGCCTTTGAAGCCTGCAACAGTCTCCCCTCTCGCCTTATCTTTCCACACACCCTCCCTCTGTCTGCCTGCCTGCCCTCTTCCCACATGCATCTGCTGTGCTCCTCTCTCCTTCTACCTCCCCGCATTCATTTTCTCATCCCTGTGCCTGTGTCTCTGGCCCCCCTCTGCTCTCTCTACCTGTTTCATCTTGACTGTGGTGGCAGTGCTCGCAGGGACTCGGCACTGCTTAGGGCTCATTAGGCGCTGGAGCAAGAGAGAGGAAACAGATCTAAATTATCCTTTTCATTCTCTGACAGCCTCACCCCTCACTCATCTCAACTCCAGCTCTGAGCCTTTCATCTGCACGCACACACGTGCGCGCACGCAAACACACACACACACA
>NW_023339718.1:2230045-2248784 GCF_004916995.1 Morone saxatilis
ACACACACACACGCACACAGAAAAACCTTTCTTTCTCTGAGCAGCTCTGTGATAGTTCTTTATGATCAAGCCTGAATGTCAACCAACTCTATGTTTTCTTTATTCTCCAGTTGACAGTGAAATAATACATGTGAATTATGACTCATGCCGATCTCTGTCTTTCCCCTCCGCCCGCCTGCCATTCTCTTTCTTTCACTCCATCCCTCCTTTCCTCTCATTCCCTCTGTTCTCCCTCTCTGTATCATTCAGTGTCTGTCACTGTCACCGTGCGTGCCTTTGGTGCGCCCCGCAGGCACAGTCACGTAGCAGCGGCTGACATGAGGATGTGGCCGTGGCTGGCTGCACCCTGAAGAGCAACTAGAGAACACTTTAAAGGCTGCTTGACAGCTGGGTGAGAGATTCTCTGCAGCCCCTGAGGCCCAAGCATCTCTGGCTTCAGACACAAGCCTTACGTGCAGACACCACATACACATATGTACGTTGGAACAAGGGCACCAAATCTCATGCACTGCAGAACCTCAAGTGGTTGTGCCCCAAACAAAATACCCTGGCACATGCGCACTCATCACAGCGCAGTAGCCTTTGATCATGACCACATGTGGAAAAGAATGTGTGTCATACACAGTAAGTTTACCATAAACAATTTAAAAATTCAATGTCTCCCTCTTCCCCACTATGAAGTTAACAACCAAATCTACATCCCACAGACCTCTGGCATTTAGTCTAAATGCTGAGGATGATGGGGATTGTGACACGCACACCAAATTCATCCTACATAAACACATTTCTATAATTACGCACACTGCTACCAAGACGGTATTGACATTTGCATCAAGTTAAGAACAAAGTACTGGTATTTGTAAAAGCTTGTTTAATGATTTATGAGATAATGGAAAGCTAGGCTAATTCATTTTCCCATTTTTTCAGATGTAAATCACTAACATACTTGTTGATGTGACAGATTTAGTCTGTTTGGAGCCTCAGAAGTAGAGAAGTAAAATAGCCGAAAAGATTGTTGAAAGCAAAAAGGTATATCAGTAGCTCACTACTCCACCCCTGCTGCCTCTCTAACAGCAACCAACATTCAAGATTTATAGCGTAAAAATAGTAACACGGAAAACTGTGAGGGTCCACATATGATGATGAAAGGTCCAGACATTTCACACTGAGATACATATCATCCAACTGCACTTTGTTTTATATGCCTGCTGACAAGCTGTTCAAAGACCTACATGAATGTGTTTTCTTAGAACTCAGTCAGTCAGTTCTGTTTAGCATACACAAAATATATAAAACTGTATAAAATAATACGTTAGAAAATACACCATTTATATACTGTATATGAACCTTAAATGGTTGTCTTATTTTTTCTTACAAATTTCTGACAGATTTCATATCATTCATATTTTATGCTTATACTGTACTTATATATATATATGTATATGAGTTTATTTTCCCATCCTTATTTCTTAAATACATGCATACAAAACATATGAATAATAAACTAGTATAATAAAGCATGTATATACTCTATATTATAAATATATATATATATATATTATAAAATCCATATTAAAGCAACAATAAACATATAGGGCAACATACAAAAACATGGTCTGTTCATGTAAAAATAGGGATGGGAATTTTATTATGATTTTATTGATACCAGTGCCATTATTGATTCTGCTAATTGGGCCGATTCTTTCTCAGTTCCCTTTAACGATTCCTGATCAATTTTCTGTGTGTAAAAAAGTAGGCCTACACAGGTTTTCAGCATCAAGGCAACTGTGTTATTATCTCTGAGTCCAAGCACAGTGTAAAAGCAGAGTAGAAAAAAAAGCATGCATGTGACTTGTGTCAAATACACAGCATTCCTGGAATTTAAGCCCATGTTGCATAGAAAGATATTTCAGTATATTGCTGGTGTTTCCACCCTTGAAATGATTCTTTTACAGACATTACAGCTAGCACTGTAGTCATCTTTCTTTGTGAAATGAAGCCACGCTTTGGACCATTTCCTCGACTCCTTAAGTTTCCAGCAGTGGAGATCCACGAGTTTCACATCATTGTTTTGGAATGCGCAGCTGTCAGAAAAACATGAAAACAAGGAACTGATAAGCTCTCAAGTTCTCAACTGGAACCAGTTTTCAGTTACAATAATAATGATAATGATACATTCTACATTTTACAACTGATAAGTATTTTTCAATATACTGAGAATATATTCCGTTTCTGTTTTTGAGTCAATATAACTTACTTTTTACAAGTTCAAATATGAAGCATCAGGTACATTTATAACAAAACTGCCTTTCCAGGTTGATATTGTTATTCCATTAGTTGTTGTTCCATAAACGAAGCGTGAAGAAACTGCAATACCTCCATTAGCTGCTACAATGACGGCATTGATTTAATGACATTGTGGTGTTAATCGTTGAAAGGTGCATCTTGGTGTGAAAAGATTGAGACAGCGCTGTGCAGTGTCCTTTAATGTAAAATCACAGGAAGATAACTTGGGGAGAAGTGTGAACATTTGAAGTGACAGAAATTATGTCTGTCTATCAGCCGTTAATTGGTATCTTCAAGTGACTTCAACTGTAGCCTTGTCATCCTGTATTACTGTACAACACAGAATAACCATCAGACACACAAACATGCACACACACGCACTGATTTGGAGATCACATGTTGTCGACAGTATCTGCACTAGTTTGGAGCTGCCTTTCTATCTCCTTCCAATTAATCTTTTCCGGCAAACAAAAACAAAAAACAAGCAGTGTAGCATGAAGAATAAAAAAAAACACAAAACTAGCAGTAGCAGTAGAAAAAATAGAAAAACTGAAGGGGAAAAAAACCATGCCAACTTTTCGGTCTGGGTAGGTTGGCCAGAAATAATTGGCTGTCAAGGATAGTGAAGGCACTGTTCTTTTTCACAGCCAGGCTGAGGAACAATACAAGGACAGTGTGGGGGACAACAGGAGGACAGGGTGGAGACAGAATGGCCTGTCGCCTTTGTTTCCATTAAAGCTCAACAAGCAGGCCTGCAGAGGGTGTATGGGTCACTGCAGGCCCAGCTAACTCTAATAAAGCGGACGGAGGAGAGATAGAGGAGATGTATTCCTGGATCCTTGCATTGACTCCCTGCAGAGTGAAATATACAACTGTCCTCTTACACGAGCTGCAATTTTCTGGGATTCAAACAGAGTTTGGGTCGTAACACGATGGGTGTGCCTGAGCAAGGAATGTGTCAATGGGCACGGGTGAGGCTGGTGGACATTCAGCTCACATCCATGGATGCTTCCACTTATCACATCCTCGGTGACAAACCCTTCCTGCTCTGTCACTGACATAATGAATTTTCGAGGGGCCAAGCTGCAGGTTTTTATTTCACCATAATCTGTGGGGGACAATGAAGCATGAGAGGCAGGAGTCTGTCAGCCACTGTGTGAAAAGATCCTTTGGCAGCTCACTGCAAAGAACCCTCTGAGAAAAGTAGATATAGAGGTGTGAAGAACAGCTAGCAGTAAACAGGAAAAATGCCTTGGCGTGCATCCTGATAGGTTTGCACAGACATACACACACAAATGCTGGTATACCTATGCAGCACAGAAGCCGACACAGACGCATAATATGCACACAAAATCCCCCTGTGCACTTATAACACATAAGCACAAAAGCCCAAACACACAGGCGCATGCACACACACATGCATACAGCCTAATAAAAATGTGGCAAAGGCTTAGCAACAAATAGGCTCTGAATTTCATATTCATGAATTCACAAACTCTAAGCCTATCAGCCCAGGCAACAAAGGCAATCCTCTCTCCTGTTCCCCCTGACTCACTCACCTTCCTGCAGGTACATGACAGCCTGTGAGTAGTTTTGCAGTGCGTGATGTGTTCTCCCCAGGCTGCCATAGGCCAGTGTCTTAGCAGCCAAGTCATTAGTCTGAGCCGCCACACTTAGGTGCTGTTCCTGGAACACGACCGCCCGCTCGTAGTTTCCAAGTGACTCGTAGGTAAGGCCCAAGTTTCCATAGGCGCGGGCCTGGCGCGCAGGGCTGCCCGCTTCCTCTGCAATCTCCAGGTCACTTTGGTGGCATCGCAGGGCTGTCTCGTACTCTCCCATTGCTTGATATACAGCGCCCAAACCGCAGCTGGCGTCGCCCTCCAGTAGTCTGTCCTGGGTGTCACGGGCAATGGCCAGCTGACGCTCCAGACAGGAGATAGCCTGCTCGTAATTGCCCAGCTGGCTGTGCAGTGCGCCTAGTTCACCGTAGGCCTGAGCCTTGCCTCCACACTCCCCCAGCTCATGAGCCACTACTAACCGCTTCTCAAAACACACAAGGGACTGCTGTAGGTTTCCCATGGCCCTGCGGGTAAAGACAGAAATCCAATGAGCGTCAGAATGAAGCAGATTACTGACATGTGAGATATGTGAGATAACAAACCAACGAGACAACCTAAAAGAAAATCTGTCATTGGCATTTTCTGTTTAAATTGAACAAATACTGAGATATCTCTCATGCTGAAAACACTCAAAATAAATCTATCTAGATTATCTCATATCTAGGGGAAACTACAAAATATTCTTGAATCATAAAGATACATGTCTAGAGAGCAGTATTAGAACACAACAAGGAGTGTGCATTGCAGGGATATTTTCATTTGAAATGCACCAGATACCTTCAGTTTTGGTGCAAATTAAATATATGTCCAACACACTCCTGATAGCTGCTGATGTGGACAGACTAAAGAGTGTGTGGAAGGATATAAGAGAAATTTCTCAGTACTGATATGAAATTTAAAAATTAGGCTATGTTTGAAGGCTAACACTGTTTACCATCCTTTAATGCAAGATGGGTCATCTGTCAAAGGATATTTGCTTCTATCCTCTTGTGGAGTGGCATTCATCCTATCACAACATTTTATTCGCCTTCACAGCTTTCAAACAGACTTTATTCACGTTTTCAGGCACACCAACAATTGCCGGATGCCTGTTCAAATGGAGCATTAAAAGTATAAAAGCCCTCAGCTTAATTAACGCTGTGTGATAATGTATGGGCTCGACTAAGAGCTGTTAGAAGACGAGAAGGGTTTGTGTCTGATGTCTATTATTCCCCTCTGAACTCATGCATGGCTAATACTGCTGTGTGTGATTGCTGTGGTGCCATGCTGATGACACACAATAAGAAGAAAATCATCTCCGAAATGAGGATTTTCAGCAAGCCTTTCGTGTTTTAGTTTGCAGTGTAGTCTCCTAGGATGCTATCAGCTCTTTGACGCATAAGGAGAAATAGAAGGGAGAAGACACACGATGTAAGAGGTTGCCTCGAAATAACTGCTTCCCTCAGTTTCAGACGTCTGTGTGCCAAAGCCTCTTTGCATACAGATAAGGCCAGGACCACTAGGCTGCTGCTGAGACAGCTAGCACCAGGCTCACATCCAAGCCTTGCTCACCAGCAAGGTGTCTCTAAACTATGGTGGTCCTTGATAGTGAGCACAAGGAGAAAAATAATATGCAAAGTAGGATTACTGTGATTTTTAGTAATACCCAGTCAATAAAATTATCTGCTACTGCAACAGCAAGGGGAAACTGACAGGTGAATACTGAAATGTATTCTTCTAGAAATAGTGAATCTGAAACATGATGCCTTTCATTTCATTCCAAGCAGCCTCACCTGTGTCCATTGCCTAAGCCTCTGTAGGCCTTCTCCTGGTCCTGCATGCGGCTGAGGCTCTGGGCCACTGACAGATACTGGTCGTAGTACTTGATAGCTTCCTCAAAGTCTCCCAGAGCTTCATAACAGTCTCCCAGATTTCCATAGGCCCTGCCCCTGTCCATTACTGCCTCATTGCCACTCAGCTGCTGTAAAGTGGCCAGCTGCTGCTCCAGGTAGCCAATAGCTTCCTCCATCACGCCTACATTCATTTTAGTGATGCCCATATTTCCGTACACCTGAGCCTCCACGACAGGATCCTTCAGCCTCCGGCCTAGCTCCAACTGCTCTTCGTAACTCTTAAAGGCCATAGCGTACTTCCCTAGGGCCATGTAGACAGCTGCCAGGTGACCATGGGCTTTGCACTCTCCTGACACATCGCCCAGTTCTTGATACACCTCCAGCTCCTGGGTGTGGTAGCCCAGAGCTTTGTCATATTTCTGCACAAGTCTGTAGGTGGCCCCGAGGGCGGCATAGGCACAGGCCTCCATCCTACGCTCCTTAACCTGAAATAAGATAGAATTTCATAATATCAGCACAAGGGACGTGAGTGAATGATATCAAAATGACATTCCACATGACATTTCCTATTTATATGATGAATTACACTAGTATGTGTTGTACTACATTCACTATGTGTGGCCATACCTGGTGAGCTAAGGCCAGCTGCTGCTCGTAAAACTGAATGGCTCCAGCCACATCTTTTTTACAGACAAATATGTCCCCGAGGTTCCCCAGAGCTCTGAATCGAGCCTGTGCATTGTTCAGGGACTGGGCTAGTGACAGCAGGTATTTCTGACACTCCTCTGCCTTAGTGAAGTCTCCCAAGGCCTTGAATGCCAAACCGAGGTTACAGTATGCCTTGGCCTGACTCAGTTTGTCATGAAGGTCCTTGGCCAGAGCTAGGTCCTGCTCATAGTATTTGACGGCATCCTGGTAGTTGCCCAGACAGTAGTGGGCATAACCCAGATTGTGACAAACTTTTCCTTCGCTCTCCATGTCTTGGAGGTCAGGGGACAGGCGGAGGTACTGCTCATAGTAGGGCACGGCCTGAGGGAACTCTCCTCGAGAGCAATGGAAGTTGCCGAGGTTGCCCAGAGCCCGCGCCTCGCTCTGGACATCTCTGAGCTCACGAGCAATGTTGAGGTGGTTCTGGTAGTGTTGTAGAGCGCGGTCATGGGCTCCCAGGGCTTGGTAAGCCACAGCCAGGTTTCCATGAGTGGAGGCCTGCGAGGCCCGGTCATTGACCTCCATGGAGATCTGCAGTTCCTGGCGGTGATATCGAACAGCCTGATCAAAGGCTCCCAGGGCATTGTAGGCATTACCCATGTTACCATAGGCCCGGCCCTGAGCAGCATAGTCATTTAGCTCCTGAGCAATGGCCAGGTGTGTTTTGTGGAGTTTCAGTGCAGTCTCATAGTCCCCCTTCATCTGGTGTATGATGCCTGTGGAGAGAGGAAAGAGAAAGCAAGAGGATGAAGTTAAAGACCTATTCAGGGGAAAATTGTAATTGAGTAAAATTCAAGTGCCTCGTCAGCTCTTCATGTACAAAACAAGTCATTTGGTTGTTAAAATATGCTCTCTGAGCCATCTGTTCTCTGCTTACACAACACACTCTCTCACAGAATTATGGTCATTAAAATGTAGTGCAATCAAACCGAGTTATTATAACACCAAAATAGAATCTTTTGATTGTCTAAGCTGTCTTTGATGATTGTGTCTTAGAGGGATTTTACCAAAATCAACAACTTTTCCACAGGGTTGGAAATAGTTATGAGAGAACAAGAAAGAAAGACAGAGGGAGTAAAAGTGGGGGAGAGTGTGAAGAGTTGATGGAAAGCTCAGCAAACAACTTCAGAAAAATGAGATAAGTGTGGAGAAACAATAAATAATGGAGAAGCCGGTGCATTGAGCATATTATCTCAGATAAAATACTATCCTCTGAAAAATAATAGCTTTAGCCCACAGCCAGGCAGCCATCTGGCACACACACACACACACACACAACATGCAAACAAATGTGCACCCACACCCACATGCTCATACACGCTGACAAATACACAGCAGAGAGTAAAGAGACATCACAGCCTATCTACCGTATCTCTCCTCCTTCCCGCTGAGACTCACTACTAATCTCTGGGTCTCTCTTTTTGCATTGTCACCCAGCTTTCAATGATAATAATTGCACTGATAATATTAAAGCTTACTGAGAGAGAAGATGGGGTGGCTGCAGGCTGGCAGATGGAGACAAAGAAACCAGCTGCAAGGAAAACAACTCAGTCCTTCATCCACCTCCATCCTCCATCCTTCATACAGCCTAGCCATCACTGCTTTGCTGCATCAGCATGGAGACTAATGGGCTTCTAGGACTGGGGTACAGCCACTGATGGGACACCAGGGATGGAAACGGTTCTGGAGCCAGAGTGGGTGGGAAGCAGCAAAGGAGAGGGGTTCTGTGGCTTGTGGTGAGTATGTGATGGTGCCGCCGGGATTAGTTACCGCCATGTGTGTTTTCCCATTTATTTCATCCGAAACCTGCCACATTATGGGCCTGAACACAGGCTACATAAACAGTGGGATTGAAACTAAACAGAAGGCTCAAACGACTACAGAAGTTATACAGTAGATGTGGATATACATTCAGATGTTGGCTCAATTAAAAAGCAGCACATTAGGCCAATGAGAGTGGAAAAAAGCTTTGGCGCCTCTACAGTATGAGCCACAGGGCTGCATATTGGTTTGACACATTACCAGGTATGTGTAGTATTACATATATGAATAGAGCACATACATACTTCATGTACATGTAAGAAATTCACATGATCCATACTGTAAGTGTGACGTTTGCATCATCCACATTTCACTACAAATCAAGTCTAAATGAAAAGATTAGTTTCAAACTAAATCTGCCTGAATTGTGTGTCTGCAAATTAAACACAGAAAAATAATTCAACAGCTTCTTCTGCGGACAGATTGGATTTTGCTGGGAAAACATCATCAAAAATCCTCTGCCTGCTTGATTCAGACCATGATTCAGCACGCAGCAGACACTAACTCACAAATGAAACCTGATTTGCTGTTTGTTTGCTTGCTTGTGTTCTCAGGTTAAAGTGATACAACCTGAACTGACCTTGTAATCGTCAGGTCACCGCCCTGAGGAGTTGGTATGCTGGGCATATCACTGAGTAGAACACAGAGAGAAGCAGTGCTGCCAAATAAAGGAATTCAGATTGCAAATGACGCAACTTCACAATGAAGACTTTCACAGTGAGTGAAATCCATGTGGTTCTTTGGACTATGTACAGTACAAATACAGTAAAACTGTCTCTGAGCCAAAATAAATTAATAAGGCTTAGAACATTTGGGATTTTAAGGTTCCACCGGGACAGACATTTCCTACACCTTGGACAAACCCTTCAGCTTTGCCTTTCTTTGGAGTCTTTCCTAAGAGTGGAAGCATGTTAAGATTCACAGCAGGCTACTTGGAAGAGCTCTGACAGCCCTCGCCACAAAGTCACTCCCAAGGTTATGCTTTCCCCAACGGAGGCTGATCTTGCTGAGGATATAATGCCTACTGATGTATTACCAGCAAACATGTTCCATGCTGCAGGCTAAAAATGGATGTGGGGCTCGGCAATGGACAGAGGGGTAGCAGAGACAGCCGGGACAGAGGCTGGGGGTATACAGCTAGGTTTGAGGTTGGGTTTGGAAGCTGCAGCCAAAATTGCCATAAGCCTTAGGCTATGCCTGGAGCCACACTTGAAGCAAGAAAATACTTTCTGCCCCCACCCATATGGTAAGAGGATTATGGAACCCTCTGGGAATAGTATCCAACAAGACTGTAAATAAAACCATACCAAACATGCTGGTAAATACAGCTGAAATACAAAAAAAATGGAATTAGTAAGGGGGGTCTAGCTGAAGTGGTCACTGTGGCATGTTGTCTAAATCGAAATGACCCCAACAAAGTATCAGTCTTGGGATTCAATTTAACCTCAAACGTTAACAACATTGTAAGTCTGTGATGCATACTAAATGCACTTGACTGTAACATATTAAATAATATGGCTCAATTATTTCTCTTCCGCGCACAGCTTGAGACAATGACTGCGAAAAACCAGGATCAAGTACACACCACATCATTCAAACCCTATCCATCCAGCGCCCTCTCCATCTCCCCATAACCAAAGACATTAAAAGCATGGCAATGTGTTGTCACTATTCATTACACAGCTGGCTGTACATAGAGGGATATGCTGCAGTGATGACTTTGAGGGATGGCGCCGTGTTCTGAGTAAATCACTGTGTCATTCTTCCAGGAGCTATGGAGGTCCAAAGCGCTGCTGCCTACAGTTAGCTAAGAGGATTTTACCAACAATGGTGCTGCTGCCACTGTGCTGGGGTGATACTAGAAATAGAGCAGAGATGACCAGCCTCAGTCCGAAATAATGACTTGGGTGTGTTTCTCATTTATATTTCATTTATATTTAAAAATGAAGTCAACATTATAATTTACATTCATGTTTGAGAAGCAAAACCAGAACAGGAAGCTGGAAATGTGGTATTTGTGGAATTGTTGATGCCTATTCAGGTCTCTGCTCAAGGAGATTGGCATGTGTAAAACACCAAAAGAAGGAAGTCAATCTTTGAAGGAAATTCCAATGAGTCTGGGCAGTATTCACTAAACATTTTGTCCTACCGGAGCCCGTATATGTAGTACTTTTGAAAATCTTTTGCAGAGAGAAACAGGTAGAGGGTTATTACTAATGTGCAATATGTCAAATCATGGCTGTATCATAGTACATTATGGTGTTATAACATGCAGAATAAATTACTACTTGAAAATAATAATCATTGTAAAGATGCACTAAAAGTTAAACCCTCAAACACCCTTTCTGACTTTCTGTTTTTAGATGCACTGGTTCTGATTTTTGTTTCTTTTTTTCTTCATGCAGTAGTGAAAATTCTAAATGTCAGTTGGGATGCTTTCTTTGGCGAAACACCACATTTGTGCAACATCCAAAAATGATATATGGCCGCCTATATGATACTATGGATTGCTTTCATAGAGACTTCTATTCTTATCATGTCTAGGGAATTGAAAGGGTGAATGAAAGTCAGAAGACTACATTATAATATGCAACGTGTCTTAATTAAGTTGTATAAGTTGGACATACAACAGTGTATGTTATGATCTGTGGGGGGAAGTAGAGAGCTGAGGCAGACACTAGATCCTGCAGGGGTCTGCAGGAGTAGTGAAGGGGCGGAGCTGGGGGACTGGGCTTAAGGTACCAAATCCTCACTCGCAGACACAGACATCTCCTACAGTCTGACTGACAGAGAGACGGGGAGGAGGGAGATAAAAAAAGGACAGGGTATGGATGGATGGATGGATGTGTGCTGAGCGTGTGGTTGGACAACACAAACACACATAGTGCTAAACTCGTCGTCCTGCAGCACCAGCTGAGCTGCTTTCCTCTCCGCACGTGCTGACCCCTCACTAAACCAACTGTCGCTGTACTGTCCGCACGCATGACATCTGATTCCTCCTACCACTTAAACCAACAATGTTCAGTCTCAGTGTCTCGACTCAACTTGTTTTTTGCACTGCACAATCTCCTCTCCGTTTAGGAACAGATCACATTTCATGCTGAATTTGCAGATGTACTGAAAAAAGGGCACAGTTGCTTAATGCAAAAGAATGCTACAGCTCTTTTGTTTCATTTAATAGCTCCACAGTGAGTGGAATAATAACTGCACACAGTAAGCTAAACCTTAGTGTAAGCACAAAGACTTGGAGAGTGTGTTTCACAGGGCCTCTAGTCCAGTTTCTGGCATGGTCCTCTGTCGGGGGATTGAAGGGGGCCATGAATAGGGAGGCAGGGAGCGTCTGCTGCTTTCCCAACAAACAGAAATATGGGACCAGGCTGCAAAGATCAGCTAGCTAGCAAAGATCTCTCCAGGGGATCTTGACATACTAACAATCCCACCACCACTTCACCTCTGCTCCAACCATTTTCCCATCATCCTCTCTCTCCTTTCACAGGTCTGCTAATATTTACACAAGGTATTTACCCGGTCATTAATGGCGAGTTGAAGATGTCAGCGATCTTAGATAAATGCACTTTTTATGTATTTGTTAGGCTCTTTGCCTGTCTTCCTCCTTACAACGTTCTTTCATTCATCCCGTCTGGGCCATTAGGCTCGCTAAATTCCTCTGTAAATTCACCACTCTCCTGCTCGCTTTCCTGGTCAGACTAATAATATATCTAAAATCACTGCTGTTTCCAAAGGCTTAGGTACAAAACTGAATAATCTCTATGCTTCAGTGCCCCAGGCACGTCTAGTCCCTGTCTGTAGTTTAGTCCTGCTGTGGGCAGTCTGAAATCAGTTTTTTAAAGGTAGTAGATTTATGTTCATGCAACCATTGTTGTTGTTATAATGATGATAAGGATGATGATGATGCAGTAGGGGTAAAATCATGTAATGATAAAGGATGTTTATCTTATCTACTAATTATTTGATGATTCTGCCTATTTACTTTGCACATGCCATTCACTTAAAAGGCCACGCATTCCTTTCACGATTAGATGCTGAAGAGCTCTCAGTCTCAGGGTCAGTGTTACTATATTTCAACACTGCCTATTAAAAATACAAACCACGATTCTTACTCTGCTGGTGTGACATTGTTATTGTCAGACATGTTACAAAACCTGGTAATCAGATGTCTGGACGAAGTAGATTTCCACAACTGATTTTCTGTAATGTAGATTCCAGCGCTCATTCTCACATGACCCTTAAATGGAAAAAGCTGTAAGTGTAAAAGGGGTTTAGCGCAAAAGGTCTGAAACTAATTCAACACAGAAGTTACGTCCTGTTATTTTAGATAAAACTGATGAGATTTGAATGCAGAGCGTCACAGTGCACATTGTCTGTTTCTGTGTTGTTCTCTTCTTCCTGTTGTTTTCCTCTTTCTGTTGCTTTGTTTTTGTGAGCATCAGCGGAAAGCATTCCCCAGGGATGCTGGATAAAAAGAAGGGGGAAAAAATTCTTAATTAGGACCGTTACCTCCAGCCCTTCTAACTGATGGAGTCGACATTTCAAGTGACTTCTGTGAGACATATGGTCAAATGAGGAAAAGTGAGCACAACAAAAACCACGTAAAAACACAAACGCTATCAGACAAACTTATTCAAAGTCTCTTTGAAGTGAAATGCAAAAGAAAATAACACAATTTAGAATCTGTTTCATGAATACCAGAAATGTGAACTACATGGGAACCCACTACTTTAGTCCTCTCCCAGATATTAAATATTGCTGACTAGGGGGTACGTTAGCAATTAATGAATAATAAATGGGACGGGAATGCAACATTTTCATATCCTTTATAGGTCAGAGTGTGCTGAGCCAGGGCTGCTGGTACCGCTGGGCATCATGGTTAGATATTAAAGCATGGCGATCTCTATACAACTGTACCTCAGAGCCATGTCAGCTGCTGCTCCACCCACACTACACGCAACATTAACGACAAGCTGAGAGGGCATAATAAAAGTTAGTTCTTTCCTGCTTCTGCAACTTCTTCTTCCCATCTCTCGCACACTGTTTTTTACTTTTATCACTGCTCGTTAATCTTCACCCGATCAGCCTTCCCCTCTTTGTGCACAGCATAAAGGCAGCATTTTTTGAAGTCTGAAACAACATCCTGTTAGTTTTCGCCCATATCTTTTCGTGCTAAGCAGGTTTGCGGGCGTTGATGACGGAATAACAACGCACACTCCACTGCCGCAAACAAAAAGAAGAACAACAACAATAGGGCAATTACAGACTGATGCTTCACAACCTCCACTTCATTCTCTGTTATCTTCATTATTCAGCTCCTCTTGAATCAGCTATTAAAGGTAATTAAGCGATTCATCAAGTCAGTTTCAATTACTGGGAGCTTGACAGCTGCAGATTACAATCAGTAGGGGTGAGGAGAGAGACGGAGAGAGTGAAAGAGGAAGGCTTCAAAAACTAAAAACAAAAAAAAAATAAAAAAATAAAAAAATAAAAAGAGAGAACAAAAAAAGTACAAACAGATCAGGCAGCACCGAGATGGGCAGGAAGCGTCCCCGGGTGTCAAGAGGTACTGTACCCACATAATGCTCCAGCTTGTCCAGGCCGTCTCCATGGAGCAACAGGCTTCATGGCTACCACCCACTCACTTAGCTTCTGCTCTGTCACCAGCTGGGGGTCTTTGACACTGCATCAACTACACTATCATTACTCTGTCACGGACTGGAAGAACTGTAATGTTGCAACAAATAATGAATATGAAAAGCTCTTGTCATCATAATAGCAATCACGCTACTATAGGAATACATTTGTGCTGCCTGACATGTAGTGCCCACTCGTAATAAAGCTCACGCATACTGTACTGTAGGACCATAAATGTTCTCACTAGAGCCCCTAATTTATGACAACCAGTCACCAGCTCAGTTTTAAAATCCGGGTGTGTGACCATTAGGCTGGTCTAAGGACGACTTCAATTTATGTTTGGCTGATTAACCCCACTCGCTGCTTGCAGACTTTTACACATTAGGTTAAATAATAATTCATCTGGGAGGAACTATTACGTCTCTTACTTGTCCATTAGAGTCAGGTTTACTACTGTCTTGATGGCTATCATAAGTCACCCAGCGCAGGTTGTAATTGCTGGACTAAATACAGGAGAATTGGCCATAACATGTATCTCATGTGGTATTGAATATCCAAAGGGACACCTTTATCCCTAAGGTTCCTTTCATCATTATATTAGCCGACTCAAGGTTACCTTGCTAATAAGTTCATTTTAGCAGGATATAGCTGTAAAACGTTGGATTGTAAAGGGGACAATAATTACATTTTAAGTTTCAATCAAAAGACCTGATCGTATATTTAATTCCCCATCTCGTTTTTATTTATCTTTACACCACTTTCACCACAGTCTAAGCCAGTGTGAAGGTGAGCGCAGAGGAGATTAATGTGTTAATGAAAAATTATACATTTTTATGGGGTTTATTTATACTCTGACAGTGTACGTTATATGTTGGCATTCTATCACCATAGAACTTCCCGGGCTCACAAATTACTGTTGGCTCTAAAATGCACCATCTTCTTCCCTCCCTCCCATGCACTCCACTAATGCTTACATAATCTATTGAGTACTATTCACTGTAGAACATACTGAAACCCTTAAATTCTGTATCTAAAAACAACTTTACATAAAATAATAATACAGACATAGTGCTGGCCTCTGTCTAAAAGTAACAAAAACACTCAGGTCCATCTAACCATAAACATAATCGAAAACAACAACAAGTAAACAGCTCATTTAAAAGAAGACAAACAAAGAACTGTAGCCAGCAGTGCAGTGAAAATACTAGCAGGAAATTGAAGCTCTCATACTGTATCCCCAAAACAATAAAAGGTCAGCCAAGACACCTTTCACACTCTGTCTTCTTTCTTCTCATCCCTCATTTCAGTAGGCTAGGTCAAATGCAGCTAAAGAAAACTCTCATAAATTCCCATGTTGAAGCAAACAATCAGTAAACACTTACCTACTCCCATTTTTTTCACAAAATTTCTTACCATCTAACAACCAGCTGCTTCCTTATCCCTGAGGATGTGCTAAGACACAGATTTATCTTACAGTATGTGCTGCTGGACATTAACCTTTACATTGTCCTCAACTAAAAGGGTCAAAGAGGGATTTCAAAAGGAAGACATGCATTCACTAGGTACTGTACATGCAGAGAGTGGATTTCTATCTACAGCAATGAGATGATGCTCAGATCCTTGTAAAAGGATTTGCAGTGTTTTGGGGGAACCCACTAATCAATTCTAAGGAGAACACTAATACCACAATCAGTCATGTGTCCAGAGGAGATTCACTCCACTGATCAATAGTCCTGCTCATCATCAAACATGCTTTAGAACAGACAATGCTGACTGATTGTGCAGACTAACAATAGAGGGCTCCAGCAAAAATTGTCTTAAAAAAGTTGAACCTGGCTAACTTTTACCACAACGAAATGAAAAAAAAATAGCAAGTATTCATTCTTGGTAGATTAATTTGTATCACAGATAGCATCATTCTGGACTCACAAGATCACAAAATCACAAGCTCACACGAGAATCCATCTTGCAATGCCTTAGTGGCCAGTACAGTGATACTGGACCAATGAACGTCCTCTGAGGAACTACTGGCAGCTGCTAGCATCAGTTACATCAGAACTGGAGACGATTCCTTCATTGAACGAAGAGCAGAGAACAGCACTGAAGGCTTTTCTCCATGGAAAAGATGTTTTCGCTCTTCTGACTACGTTATATGGTTTGTTGATCTAACTGGTTGAAGTTTGTCCGTGATAGACAGATGGTTCATCCAATCACCTGCCAAGTATTTTTCAACCGTCCCTGACCTTTTCCAAACAGTTTCCAACAATGACTTCCCAGACGGTTCTATGCAACAAACCATCTGGCGCAGTCATGTTTCAATATTTCTACCGTGAGGAGGAGAAATGATTGTTCCTATAATAACTTTGCAGAGTTGTAAAATCCTACCCCATAGCAGTAGAAACCACTATGCAGTGTCTCGGTGTCTGAAAAACTTGTTTTATGGAAACTGGACTGGCAACTGAAGTAACTCTACTCAATACTCAATATACTGATAGTGATATATTATGATAAAGTAATTATCTACTGGCAACATATGAAACATTTATGGTGTTGCTATTTTTTAGTAACCTGCGCACATACCCAGATTAGAGGAGGCCCTTCCCTCTGCGGCTCTGTCCTTCAAACCCTCAGCTATAGACAGCTGTTGTTCATGGTACTGCTTGGCCCTCTCCAAGTCCTGCATGCAGCGAGCAGCGTGACCCAGTCCTGCGTAGGCTCTCATCTCAATGGATTTTTCCTCCAGCTCCTGGGCGAGCTCCAGAACGTGAGTATGGTAGGACATGGCCTTGTCAAAGTTACGGTGGTAGTGGTAGGCACTGCCCAGGTTACTATAGGCCCGAGCTTCCTCTCGTTTATTTTCCAGGGCCTTGGCAATGCCCAGGTGCTGCTCATGGCATTGGACAGCATTTTCAAAGTCTCCCATGGCGATGTAGACGGCCCCCATGTTCCCCAGCTCGCGAGCCTCAGACAGTTGATCCTTGGACTGTTTGGCCAGCAGGACACACTGCTTGTGGCTTGCTAGGGCGTTTGGATAGTCCCCGATGGCTGTATATACATGGCCCAAGCTGCTCAGTGCCATTGAAGCAGCCTATGGATAGAGAGACAGACAGAAAGATAGACAGCAAGTAAGGAAAACAGCAAGGTAACATACTGTAGGCAAATGAAAAAAATCACAAATAGCCCCATTAATTATACCCACAATCAACAGCGAGTAATTTTGTTGCCTTTGGATCACAGATTCTCCACCCACACTTAAACGTCCTTTTAGCCAGAAGTACTGTACATCAAATGGGAAAAAAAATCTAAATTCACAATTCTCTTAGGAGGCTTACTGCTCAGAGACCAAAAAACAAACAAAACCTGATTTGATTTCATCTTTGCAAGTAACGAGGGGGGTAAAGTGTGATGCAGATCAGCACAGCAGCAGGCTTGTTTTAAAGCCGCCAGTTTGCCCACTGCAATCACGTTTCATGGCGTGCCACCACAAATGGAACAAAGACACTGCTAATCAGGGGGGAGAGGAGAGGGGTTTTAGCTTCACACCAGAGCCGTGGGGGGCCAACTGGCTGACTGACTGACTGCTGACAAGACCTCTCAAGCTAAAAACAGCAAGAACAATATTCTGTATATTCTCATCCACTCTGTCTTTCATTTTCTCAAGCAGTGTCCACCTGTGAAAATAAAACTACTCTGAACACTGGCTACAACTGCAAATGGAGAGGTTTAGCAGTAAAATGGAGAGGTTTCACAAAATGCAGTCTTGACCTCATATGTGACACATTCACTGCAGGCTTATTACCTGTTTATACAGAGGGTAAACAGCTGGGAATTGGGGTCAGCTGTCTTTGTGTGAACAGATGTTCAATTAATCATGCAGGGCCAGCTAATAAAGCATCTCCTTCCTGAGGTCCTACTCTGCATCCTCCAGCCAGGAAGGGGGTTGGATGCAGGCCAGCAGAGAGGACAGACTGACAGCGAAGGCCACCGTACTGCCCATCTTGCCTATCCTGGAGCCTGAGCAACAGGGGTGACCTCGGTCATCTCGGGGGCATTTAGAGTCCATTAACCGGAAAGTTGCATTCAGCTACAGTAAAGGATGAACTGCTCAGTGTAGTTGCAGATGTTTATGAAATCAGTTTTCATAGCTATATGTTACAAAATGGCCACTGATACTTGAATTCGGTTTCAGAGGAGGCGTCGGCAATCCAATCTTAAATTTGAACATTTACATAGATATTATTCCATAAATACATCAAGATGTAATTTAAAGGAATATGCCTGCAGCGAGCAAGAGATATTTTTACTTTGCTATAGCACTACATAATGAAAATATTGAGCCCTCTGAATAAATGAACAGCAAAGCACATTGGCAAGAAAAAATCAATAAAACAGAACACTTCTGAAGACGCTTATAAAGACATTTTTCTTTAAATCTTTTATACATTCTTTTTCCAAACACACACATACACCCCACCTACCTATCTTTCCTTCATTTCACATAGCTGCTGATGCCTGGAACCAATTACCTGCTGACATAAGGACTTCCAGCAGTTTGCTCAAGTTTAAAGACTCGACAAGGCATTATACAGGCCCAGGGAGGCAATTACCCTCCGTCACAACTGTTGCTGTTTCATGTTCCCAGATAGCCTATCTAGGGCTGCTCAATTACATGTGCCTTTTGAAGCTTCGCTCCATCTCTCCGACTCAAACTTCCACTTTTCTGAGCAGAAAACAGAGAGGATTCCTCATCTCTGTCTGTCTTCAACCGAGTGCAGAGGGAGAGACAGGGAGAGAAAGTGAGAGGGGGGGGTGGGGGGGCAATCTTTC
>NW_023339718.1:2248884-2251207 GCF_004916995.1 Morone saxatilis
GGGGGGGTGGGGGGGCAATCTTTCTCCAGTTGAGATGAGTTGCTCTTGTGATCAGTGTCCCTCTAAAGTGAGACTGCAACGCTGCATTTTCTCCTCAGATGGAAGCCAAGATCGGCAGATAATGAGGAGCCAGCCTTGCTAGTCACAGAGGATGCACTGTGTTTGGCTCAGGGACAGACACTGGGACCATATCTCTCTCACTTTTGACTGCAGCCCTCTCCCACCACTGCTCATTTTGACTCCCCACCAGTATCGCAAAAACGCATTCCGTCTGGAAGAGAAATAATTGCCCGAAATACATAATTTCTGCCAAATAGACTTCATCCTAATTTGATTCCATTTCTTTTCTGCACTTATCTTTCCTCCCGTCCTGTTCTTGCTCTCTCTCCCCGACTTCTCTCAGTCTGTCTGCAGAGTCAGATCTGATTGTGTTTACAGAGTCCAGCCCTTCTCCGGATGTGTGCTGATTTGATTAATCCTAACGCCATGCTTTATAAACTGTTGATAAACTGCTGGCTCTTATCAGCAAACACATTTTGCACCAAGGGTCTCCTAATGAAAGGTAAACTAGTTCTGCCTGGGAGAGATGAGAAAAGGAGAAGGGAGGCAGCAGGGGAGGGCTGAGATGACATGTTAATCAGAAATGCTTGGCTCCAACAACATTATTCCATTTTTTCCTCTGACAAGGACAGTGGTTTAGGATTCCTGGCTGATTCTCCTCTGTCAGCCTCCTCAACTAAGTATGTTTATATTCTGCAGCACATTAGAGAAATGGCTGCTTTCATAGCACATGCTAGAGGTAATGTATTGTACTTAGCATAATTAGCCCCTTATGTCATGAGGCAGAGCTGCTCTTGATGGCTGGGCCTGGTGCTATGCAAGATCTGTTACTCTGAGCCCCTGGTGTGTCTTATTTCATACCCTGCAACAGCAGAGTGCAGGCCACCACTTCAGTGCTATGTTGAGCTATGTGGTTATGCCTCCCCTTGCAGCTGTGTGAATATGCCTTTGAAAATCAAAAACCTTATTTCACTTTGGACCTACGAGCTCTGATATACTTAAAACAACCAAGGCTATCATCACAGACTGGCACAACTTATGGGACAAGCCTGGTCGTCATGGAGATGTAAATGGTTGGATTAGGTTCCTCGTAGAAGAGACTAGCATTACTATGTTCATAAACATGGGTGTGGAATCTCCTTCTGAGTGGATAGAAATGGGCAGACAAAGACACGAGTAAGTGTACAAACAGGCATCCACTGCTCTGACATCAGGGATACTTGATTTTGTTGTTTCTCTGACTGCACTTACAGTATTTCATTAGTGCTACACATCCCCACTCACATGGTTTCACTAAAGGTCTGAATATACTGCCAAATGGATGAGTACAACACGCACACACCACGATTGCGTAGCAGTCTTGTTTATAATACTTTCTGGAGTCCGCTTGGAGGATGCGTGTAGTGGCCGTTCAGGCATACATAATTCCTGCTTGATTCTACCTGAACAGACATCACCAGGGTGAAACCCATTGTTAAAATAATAGTTTTATTATAGTGTAATACATGCAAGTATACAAATTATCTGATGGTCACACAGACACAGATTTGAGGTCATTCCAGAGAACGCAAAATATTTCCATAATTAAATTTAGATTGTGAGAAAGGAAGAAGGAGGAAGTCAGCCTGAAAGACAGCGAGAGAGAGAGAGAGCGTGAGAGGCAGACCTGGGAGGTGTAAAGTGTTAAAGAGCCCACAGTTTGCCCTGTGTCCAAACGGCATGTCCTGCAGGAGAGCAGGGCAGCCACTACTTCAGTAAAGTGCTGTTAATGGGATTATATTGGAGAGGAGAGGAGTCACTCTCTCTCGACAAGAGGGGATGGAGAACACGTCTGATTCCATTACCACAGAGGTGGGAACAACCCTGTATTTCACTGTACCAATACAGATGTTAGCCTATTAGTCTGGAAAAAATATTGCTTGCATGAATGCAGACACGTGCACTAATCTCACTGGAATAAAAAATGCATGCTCTTACATTTCTATGTAATAACTTAATTACCGTGTTTGAAATCACCCAGGACTGAACAATATGCACATCTTGTTTTTTATTTTGCACATAGTTTTATACTGTTTTTTAGATGTTACTGTTATAACCTTGTCAACCTCAGTATGTGTGGATGCATATGAGTGGTAGAGGGAATGTGTTGGTGTTTGTTTCTGTTCTGTCTTTTGTAATATGTTAAATTAAGTTTCTAGAATATTTTAAAATACAATAACTGACAGCACAAGCTAGAGGCATCACTGATAACTTCTCTTATTTG
>NW_023339718.1:2251314-2259958 GCF_004916995.1 Morone saxatilis
ATTAATCAGTTAATCATTTAGTCAATAAAATGGCCAATGCAACTTCCCAGAGCCCAAGGTGACATCATCCAATTGCTTGTCTGACCAACTGTCAATAACACCAATTTCATTTTTCTGTGTATTCAATCTTCATTTTAAGCAGCTGGAACTGGAAAATGTTTGTTGCTTTTTTGCTCGATAATTGACTAAAACAATTCATCATGCACTTGATCGGTTTTCCAAATAGTTTTCTGTCACTTGACTAATTCATTAATCCACTTTTAAGCACTGAAATCCACCTAAATTGATTAAATGTTATCAAGGTAAAATATGGGTGTGTCCAAAAGCTCTATACAGCATGTACTGAGTGCAGAGTGCCATTTAATAGGCAGGGCTGAACTACAGAGAAACAAACAAGCCACTGTGATACCAATCACTTCAAAAAGATGACTCATGTGACTGAAAACACTCGAACCCTCCATACAAACACTCCACACACACATAATAAGTGTATTCCATTGCACACGCACACACATACCCGCTCACACACACACACACACACACACACAAACAGCTGTCTAATTAAAAGGCAGTGCAGAGGGAAGGTGAGGAGGACCATGCACCAGTGTTTCCCTTAACGAGCTGGGCTCAGGCAGCAACAGGAGCTGGCTGGCAGGGAACAGAACCGCACACTGGAGGGAGCGGGGTGTGGGGGAGTGCAGGGTGGGAGGAGGGGGGCAGATAAAAGGCTACGGGAGAGATTGTGTTTGAAGGATGAGAGAAGAGAATGCTGGAGACATCCCTAGGGCGAGGATGTCTTCAGATCTGAATTCACCTGCAGCGATGCATTTTGACAAAAAAGGAAACATCTCAACTGTAATAAACTCAGAGACAGAACAGGCCAGTCAGAGAGGCTCTCAAAGAAGCTTGAAAAAGGATTTCTGGAGGTGCATGTTCTTGTTTGTGTGAGCATGTGCAAAATAGCATGTATGTGCATGTGTGCATAAATGAGAGAGAAAAGGTGGGAGGTATGGAGGAGGCATGCTGGTGATGTCGTGTAGAGGGAGGGGGCGGGGGTGGATATGATAAAATATTCAGCTGGTTTTATGGGTGTATACTCCATTCTCTTTCCTCGCTCGGTGTTTGCACACAGATATGGTTCCTGTGGGAGCCACCATTAGATCAGCCAAATGACTGCCTCTCTGCCATATCAAAACCTTCTGCTTTTTTAAGCAGGCAAATGCAGTGCTCTGCCAAGCGAGGGCAGGTACAGCTGTGCCTGACTGCTCTCTTTTATACACACACTCAGGAACATACATGGACACACACATGCATGCACACATACACACACACAGAGAAAGATTCAGTAGTCCACAGTGGCTGATAAGAGCAGCGCAGGCCAAGTTCAATTCAACTTTGCTTCCTCTGGAGCCAAATTACAGAACCCTTTCTCTTCACCTTTCCAAGTTTTGAAATAATGTTCATGAAAGTCATAACTATTGTTTCCAGACTCACAAATCAATGCAAAACAGGCCGTGTCCTCAAGTACACCTTATTTTGGAGAGCCTGCTTATGAAAAGGCTCTGTTTATTTGTATCAGAAGGCAACATACACAGATATCGTTTGTCTAATCAATCATCAGAGCTAACCGATCCAATTAACGGCAATGAGATACCAGTTGAGCCACTTGTTTCTCTCTGACCTGTGTGACCTCCAGCATGTAGATAAACGACGCCAGTGGGCCTGTAGGCTTGATAATTCCTTTAGCCTTCACAGGACACGTTCACAAAGGATTGATTGTCACTAAAGGTCAAGCTACGGGTAAGGGCACTCGTGACAGCTACTACGCTGTGTGTTAGTCTGTCTGCTGCTCAAACGGTCACATACTGTACGCTCAGAAGCAAGCACACAGACACACTAACACCCATGCAGCATTACATGAAAAAAGCTGCAGTGCAGGAGATGCTTTTGCAAGTGAAAAAGCAATTTCTTGTCTAAGCTGTAGGTAGTCTGTGCAGTGGTGCCAGGCAAATGGTGGATCATTTGTGGTTATTCCAGGGACCCAGTATACATTCACTCACACATACTTACACAGAGGCACAAAGTAATACACAAATATACCAAATGTATCCCAGAGCTTTGCGGTTTCCCTGTGCCCTTCTGTGTGTGGCCACATTTTTGCATTTGCAAATGTATTTGTGCATTTACACTAGGGCATCTATGCTCTATGTGCTTTTGTGTTTGTCTGAGGCTATATTTTGCGACTTGGTGGCAAACAGGCAGCCGAGAGGAAGAAACACGAGAGGCAGCGGATAAAATTGGATCTGACAGTCTCCATTGGTGTTGGTGGAAAATTTGACTGTTCCCTTAAAGTGGTGTGGGGGTTTGATATTTCAAGCTCCCTCTCTCTGACAATACGCTAGACAAAACAAGGTTTACAGAAATCACCAAATGTTAAGTGGGGAAAAGAGAGGGAGGGTGGCACGGTAACAGAGCAGGAGCTTGGCTCCACCTTTCCAGCCCACACAGCCCCCACCTCAGTCGCAGCGCCTGTCCCCTGTGACAGGATGTCAGCATTGTTCAAATGCAAAAACAGCCCTCCTGCCTTCTGATATAAACACATGAATCTTAAGTCTGGTTGAGGAGGAAATTGAAGAGGTGGGACACCAGGGGAAGCGGGGCACTGTGAATGAATCTTAATGTACTCTAAATCAGAGCAAAGCCTTGAAGGGCTGCACAGGGCTGCTGTTTATTTCTGTACTAAAGTCAAATCTCCACGGGCATAGCTGTGTGATGCCTGCTGGTGCAGGGAATCAATTCTTAAGAGACCTTGTGGTGACAGAAGGGGAAATCACAGTGGTGTTTGAAAGACATTCCAGGAGGGGTTTGAGGTAAACATCAAGGTGTGCCACTTTGCAAGGCCTCGAGCGAGGGACAGAGCAGAGAGCAACGCATAATGCTGTAAAGAGTGGATAACGCCTTCTTTAAACCCTAATAGGGGTTAGGAGCAGTTAAACTGACACTGCTGAATGTGATCAGAAATGTACTGATCAACGTCGCTACTTGTTGGCAGCAGGAATCATTTGAGCCACAGAAGAAAAATAGAGAGATCCAAAGGATAAGCAACACACTCATGTTATATTAAAAGGGATGCAGCATCTGATAACACAACATCATTTTTAAAGTCTATCCATTATAAGCTAATTTGCTGTTGTTATGGCTTGCTGCTGGGTCGGACGACAGTGCCAAATATAGCATAGCTTGCAGGCCCCCACTTGCATCTGAGAGTATTCAGCAGGAAGCCGGGCAGTCAATCCAAGGACGCAGGACTCCAGGGTTATTCAAGGGCATTTTGGAGGCCCAGGGATGGGAGGCCCTGTCCCTGTCAGCCCACACAGCTGGACAAATCAGGCCTGACATATAGGACTACATAGTCCAACCCTTTTCAGTGGTACACAAAGAAATTCATTTGTTAGGCGGCAGAGGAGAGGAGAGGAGAGGAGAGGAGAAGAGAGGAGAGGAGAGGAGAGATAAGAGAACACAGGTTAAGGTCTGAGGACCCAGATCAATATGAGCCGGCCAGAGCTGCTGCCTGGAGCAGCCTGACACAATGAAAGAAATGAAGAGTGACAACCAAATGTCCAGACTCTCAGCACCTCACCGTTCTCTTTGAGGAAGGGAGACAGAGATTTTGTGCCGCTCTCCCCTAATCCATCTGCAGCAGCAAGTAACTCATGCCTAATGGGTTTAGACCAAATCAGATTTCTGTGAAATAGAAGGATGCATGGCCGCTTTCAATTGCTTTGTTTTTAAGTGTGTTTTCTTTTGCGATATGTTAAGATGAGCATCACAAAATGACTGTGAATCTAAAGTAGATCACTGTTGAAAGTACAGAGAAAGAACTGGTATAGAAAACAAGTTCAAAGTGTTGATAAGTTGGCTGAATCCACTCTACCTTCACAGTTCTTTCTTTCTAATAACTAAGGTCCACTGGTCAGTCAGTGTGTGAGCGTGTGGTTTTGGAGTGAGGAAATGCACCGCCTATCTTGTTTGATTCAGGTTGACCTATTCCCACCTCTGCCATCTCAGTATCAGGTCAGCAGCAGTGAAACAGAGGTGATGTGGCTGTTCTGGTTCCTGGTTAGCATAATAAACTGGTGACTGCAACAAGCCAGAAGGCTCAAGTCTCTCTGTGGTTTTGCTTTAATTATGAGTTAGAAACTGTTGTTCTCCTGAGAGTGAACTGGATAAATGAACAGTGTGACTGTTTGGAGACACCCATGACAGCCTTTTTACTGTACACAAGAGAAAGAAACCAAATTATGCTGTCAAACATCCAATTTCCATCAAGGGACTTAAAGCTACACTCATTTATTATTTTTATATTAACAATAGGTGAAATGACTATGTGTGGAAGGTTCACTGTTTTAGTTCTGATAAACCTACTGTACACCACACAAATCAAGTCGGAAACTAGCTGGTGCCACGGAGTGAGAAGGTAAATATTGGACTAAGTAGATATTAACGCATTAGTTACTCACAAAAGTAAAAAATGATCAAATAAGGGAAATAAATGTCATAGCTTTTGTGAGGGAACAGTTTGAGTCTACACATATATGTTCCGCATGCAGAGTAAATTCAAAGACAGCATTGTTGACAGATGAAGGTATACCTGATGCATTGTTTACCCCACCAAGTGCAGCACAATGTTTTCTTCTATTCAATCCTATTCAAAAAACATAACTCCCATTAAACCAATCTCCCATCTCTCACCTGTAAGTTATAATAGCCAACTCAATCATGCCTTATACTGACTCTTGTCATCATGCTCTGAAGTGTTGGTCGAATAAATCCGCAATGACATGCAGCTGAGAGAGCGAAAGAACCTCATTCTACCTCCAGCCCAGCAAACAAACCATTTAAATCCCTTCCTCCCTCTGTGCTTTTCTTCCCCAAATGTAATTACAAGCCTGGTGAGGGTGGCTGCTGCGGCCTGGGCAGTCTGCAGAACACAGCATCAACACCAGCACTTGGTGGTATCAAAAGACTAGACTGTCCCTCCAAAGCACCTCCGCACCTCACTGCTCCATAGACTGAGAATCCTCCAAGCTACACCAGACTAACCTGATGCTTTCAGCACCACTGGATCCTTCGCTTTAGCTCCAGGCGGACAGAACTGGTCTAACTGATAAAGACTAAAAAGAGGATCTCACTACTGGGCTGTATTATTACATCCATGAACACATTATTCACATATGTGCACATACACACACATGCACAAAAAACATGTGTGCACACACTACCTCCCACTGAGACAGAGATTTAAGACCATGAGGATGGTAAGCTCCCTTAGTGCAGCATGATAGAAACCAAATCCCAGGAACATTCCTTTCCATGTCCCATGCAAGACACATTTGCCTCCTGGGGAGGGGCTGTGTCCCTATTTTCACAGTGTGTGTGTGTGTGTGTGTGTGTGTGAAGGCAGAAGGATCAAAACCAGAATTTCCTAATTAGTTTCCTTGAGTCCAATATTTCCCAGGAAAGTACAGCAGAGCTCCACTGATGCCTTTCATTTGCAGGTAATATGGACCACCGAGAACCAGGCAGACACAGAGATAAAGATGATGGCAGATGAGAGATCAAGGCAGGGCCAAGTTGTGGTGTGGGGTGTGGTGCAGATGAGACAGGAAGGGACGATCAGGAAATAATCGCTGCTTTTAAGGCTTGTTTTCCGGGAGATGCTGGGCCACCTGCCAGTGATGCCTCCAGCTGTGAGCGCACGCCACGGGACTCTGATTGACAGGGAGGGTAAATAGTTGCTAGCAGGGGCCCTGATTGTATCTCTCACCTCTGGCAGAATAGAAGCCACAGTGGAAGGGTGATTGGGTTTTGTTACAGCCCTTCAGCCACAAATTAAGTTGGCATCTCAGCCGAGCCATCTGAGATGCACGTTCGCTTAGAGCTGCTTTTGGCTCCTACAACCTGCCCTGTGCCCACAAAAAAACACACAAACACACATCTGTCTCTACTACTTCTGAGGAAAAAACACATCTGAATGGATACATTTACATGGAGGGAAAAGGGGTGTTCAAGGAATAAGGAGGTAAAGCTAGTAAGAGACAGAGCAGAGAGGGGGATATGTTTACCAAACACTCTGCAGGGACTGTATTGGAATTTGAAGGCCTGATTTTTCTGGAATGCTTGTTGTGTTCAGGTCACGCAATGTAAGAAGGGGGATTTGCCAGCGTAGGAGGAATACTTGGCTCTGCTAAACTCTCCCCACTGAAGCTCAAAGAAGGTGCTCAAGGTAGGGGGGAAACTTTGTATGCTGAGTAAGAGCTGAAGAGTGTCAGCTGACTCAAAGCAGACACATAAGCACCAATCGAATTCTACTTCCACCAGTCAAGCGCAAGAATGATATGAAAAACACCACTGTGGCTTCAAACCAAGTGGATTTCTGTCTGTGTTAGATTGGCCTCTTCACACTGAAGTGATGGAGCAATCACAGGCCACTTTTGCGCTGCCATTAAGTGACAGGAGGCAGGCTTCATAGCCATAACACATGCCTAACTGCTGCTTAACAAAGGCGAGCGGGCTAGTTTAGAGGACCTACAAAAAAGGGAGCAAGGAAAGAGGCGGAAATGAGAAAGGAAGGGTGAGAAGGAGGAGGGGATTAGAAATGCAGCTGAGCCAACACCAACAACTATTACATGACTCATCCCACATCTGTGGCCGCGAATGGCTCAGGCCTCAACTGAGGTGGACTGTAACCGGAGCCCAGCAAGAGTCCACTGAGCAGTACAGCCAATGGACACACAGCTATGTACAGTACACTGGAGACTAAATAAGACTAGACTCCTTACATAACACTTCCTGTATGTTGTATTACTATGATACCTTTCCAAAAAGGCTCTGATGAGGTTCTCTTCGAATTCTGTTTTTGTTCATAATAAGTCTTTTGTAAATTTTGGTAATACCATTGGCAGTATATAATTAGGAGACAGAGCTTTCAGGTCTGTGAAGTGAAGCAAAGGAGAGGTGTCTAAAACCTGCATTCTTTCTAATGGCCAGCAGGGGCAGCTGCCCTACTTCTCACTTGATTTATTAGCTCAGTAAACCATTTCCTAATGACTTTATGGCCTCAATTGCTAGTGTTGCAAGTCTTCTTCCATGCATCATGATGTTCATTTTGTAAATTATGGCCCCATTTAGAGTAAAATACATGAAAATGCAGGGTGAGTTTTAGGGCGTTGGCTATGTCGATCCAAGTGTGCGAACTAGGCAGTGCTGATCAAATATGAGTCAGTTACTGCGTTGCCTATTTGTCTACTGTTTATGTTAATACAAGAACGTGTGTGACCAGGCAAGCTGGTACTGTTTCCTGCTACTGATGAGTCGAAACTAAGCGCAGCCAATGAGTACAGCTTGTACATAAGTCACCGCTGCTGGCTCCAAAGAAAAAGACATGGTGACGGCCATAATGCTGAACCTGAGGCTTTAATACAGTACTCCACAAAGGCAACCTGGTTTAATAACACACTGACCCAGACATAAAATCCTATCTGTGTAGTCTCCTCTGTTCAGTATCTGTCTGCAAGTGTGTATATATGGTATGCAATAAACAAGTGGAGTGCACACTGGAGACAAGCCCATACAAAACTCATCATCTCTGGGAATGTGAGATTCCATCACAGCCCGGATAATAACCATAAAGAGATTTTTCTCTTGTGCATCTCTTCAGAACTGCAGGCGTACATGTGCAAACACACAAACTGCACACACATACAAAGACAACAGTGAAAAGGTCCCTTTTGTCTGCTCAACACTGATGAAAAGCTACCCACTGCGAACTTCAATCACATTCGAAAATGAGTTGGAGACGTGCTGTAACCCCGACAGTGTCATTAAGCCTGTCTGTCAGTCCCCTGGAGTTTGGGGAGGAGGAAACCGCCATCGGCCTTCTTCAGTGTACCGTGTAGCCCTGAACTAGACCCGGAGGTACCAAGAGCCCCTCCTGTGTTGGATCTATGTCTGACACTAGCATAATGAAGCTGTATGATTATAAATTCCACTTTGTATGTCCATAAACCCCCAAATGTCAACCATCCAGACAAAGGAATCATGCATATTCTAATGGTGTTCAGGGTAGATGATAACAAATACTATCATGCGAGAAATGATAGCTGAAATCCCATCATATATGTTCCCACGCATTAAAATCCATGCAGTGCAGGCACAACCATACACACACAATACACAGAGAAAGATAAGCCTCCACATGCTGTCAGAGGCTGGTGTGTGATTGGCCTCTGTGGAGCTACTGCTTCTCTCATCATTAACTCTTCAGAGGATCACACTACTCTAATCACGCTAAGCCTCTCTGAATAGCGATGAAGTCTAAAACGTGCCCATGCACATATTCACAGATGCCCAACTCATTACCCATACACACAACGGCAAATAATTTCTTCATCACCACAATCACAAAACCTAATACACACAAGCAGCTGCGTACAGTCTCTAGAAGCAAGTCTGATACCAAACACCGTAAGAGCCAATTATGGCCATTTTGCAGGAACATCATGAAACTACAAATTCTTATAGTCAATGCCCACTGACTTTGGGAAGGATGTGTCAAAATTATACATTTGCTACCCCACAACAG
>NW_023339718.1:2259993-2288720 GCF_004916995.1 Morone saxatilis
AAAAAACATAACCACTTCATCCACATCACAATGTTTATATGCTCATATGAGTCACCTTCAATTATTACCATGCACTCATAGGAATAAGCTTTATGAGCAGTGGTGAGTAATGTGCACATGTTTTAAACATGGGGTTTCTCTCTTGAGCAACATTTTTTTTTTTTACTCGAGGTTTTATGCAGCGTGAGACGAAGACTGCAGGCACTAGTCAGCGGTGAAAACACTCCGCCAGCTCCTCCGCATGTAAAAAGGTAAAAACTGAGGTATACTTTAGCATGAGATAGCATAGTCTTAAAAAAACATCAATCAATAAGGCAGTAAAGCACAGTGCTCTGTGTAGTAAAGATGAAAATACAGCATTATTTGTTATAGTATGTCGAATGAGAGGTCTCGATCGAGGAAAGTAAACACGATTTTAAGTTGGGTGAGCGTACTGACAATCTCAGCACCCATCGACTATCGTCTGACAATGATTTAGCCTCTGGTGGCGAGACTGCAGATATCTGTTTATAGGGATTAGCACATTAATAATGAAGAAATTTAAATAGCATTTCTATTTTGTATGAAACCAAGACCTTTGCCACTATTAAAGCACTATTCTCATAAGTATTTGTGTGCGATTTTGCATGGGTGTGTTTGTCTGTGCGTGTGGCACCACAAGAGAACCAACCTGAGATGGACACACCTTGCCACAAGCGAAAGCCAATGGGTGCAATTAAATCTGCTGACAGCACCAGCATTAGCTACTAACTTCTCAAAATTGAGTCTGGCTACAATAAAATACCAGAGCAGTCTTTACCTCTGGGCCCTCTACTGAATACTTTACAACCTTGATTCCACTTGGTCCCTTTCTCGATTTAAGACAGCACATTCAAGAGCTTTTTCTGAGGTTGATGTGTAGCCAGCTAAGGCCTGTCTCGACTGTTATTTAGAGACCATACTGTGTGCGCTGCAAGGTCAAGTATAAGTAGAACCCGTAGGCCTCCGTCCCCTCCTAAGATGGAGTACTTTCATTTCACTCACTTGGGGCCTCGTATTTTCTCTCCATTTTATTGCTTTCTCTGAGCGCTTTCCACAAAGACACATTCCACCTCCTCATACAGACACAGGGCTCCTGTCCAAGAAAGAGTGGGGAAGGTCTGGATACTGTGCCACAGGGACAAGAATGCTGACATTGCTGTATCTCGGGACAAAAGCTAAAGATGAGAGTGGAGAGAGACAGAGCAAGAAAGAGAATAAGAGCAAGTCTCAGTGTATAGGAGTTGTTAGGAGGCTCGAGCCGAGCCAAACTGAGGAGCTATAATCCCTGTCTTTGGCGTGATGTCAGGGAGTCTTGCAGAAGACCATTTCCTCACTCTGCAAAAATGCCGTCCCCTACATCCCAGTGTGTGCCGCAGCTATATATAATGCAAACATCAAACGCTTGTAGCTGCGCTGACCTCTCTTTCCCTGGGAGACCCCTTGTTCCCTCGTAATACAGAAACCATTCCCAAACACACACACACACAGGCTGGTTCTAAACTCCAACACACCATCTGAATTTCACCTTATCTCTAAGGACAAGATCCTCTCTATTTTACAGATGGGCGAGCGGTGATCACTAATCTGGTTCCTATCTTTGACTTCACTCTTTAAAGATCAGAGAAAGGGAAAGCACCGATGGAGGAGGGGAATTTCTTCACAATGCATCCTGTTTCAGAGACAGGAGAAAGGGGAGGAAGAACAAAATATACTCCACCATGAGAATGAACTTACAGTAGCTCCTTTGTAATGTAAATATCTCATGTAGGAAGCAGGATACAAAGCCAACTAACTGCACATGCATTTTAAGATCATCTCAGGAATAATACACACATCGCTGATTCAGGTATTAGATCATTTATTGCTTACTTTTGATTAATTGTATTTCAGAGTCTGGAAAACCTTAAACAATGGTCACTATATCAGGTATCACAGTACAACACGGCCATGCTCATTAAAACATAAGGACAGAAAGTTACAGACCAGTAGTTTGGTAATATGCATAAATCGACAATCATTTCCAAAGCTGCACTGACTAATCAGGACCAGTAATTGCTCCAATGAGTGAAAACAGGGTTCGACTGGGCCATTGCCCAGAGGAGATTTCTGGTCTACGCCACTGGCTGTGCCTAACCTCTGACCTCAGCTCCTAATCACCAATTAGCATGCGGCCTTTTCTGCATATTGACGAAAGGCAAAAGGCATCCTCTAAGAATGCCTACTAAACAGGCTGAAAACAAAACTACAACATTAACAAAATCCCAAGTTAAATGTCTGATCCCGAGAACATCTTCTAAATGCAAATGCACACAAATCTTTTGATGCGAGCCAGCATGTTGGTTGAGGGCAGTTGTGGCGGGAGTTGCCTTGGATTTGTAGCTCTCCCTTGTCACAACAATATCTTTTTACCACAGAGCTGCTGACATGATTCATGAGCCAAAGGACTTGATGTGGTGTTGGTGTGCAGGCCAGATGAAATCCCCTCAGTCCACTAATATAGGTTTCTGTGTTGGGCTGTGCTTTACAAGTTACTGTAGCTAAGGAGCCATTTCACACTGCTGAGCTAGAAATAGGTCTTACTGTAGCTAAATCAACCCAGTCCACCCCTCCCCAACCCGTGTCACTGGAGACAGTGTTACACAGTACACACATAATTCTACATACACGTTCAATAAACACATACACACATTCCTTCTCTGCCTCTCTTTCCCTTTCTCTCTCACGTTTCCTTCCTTCCCTTCATAACTACCTTCCATGGCTCTCCCTCTCTCCTTCTACCCCTTCCTCTTTTTTCCAAGTACCTCTCTTTCTATTGCTCCTTCTCCTTCATTAAAATGGACTTCCTAAAGCCTCCATTCGTCTTGCTGACAGCTCCACTATCGATCGGACTTGAGAAAGGGATGCAGTTCCACAGCTTTAAATGGCTCTCTGGCCAGCCTGGATGAAGACTGGGCTGGACTGAGGCCGGAGGGGAGGAAGAGGAGGGAGTGCCAGGTTTAGCCGGGAGGTCTGCTCCAAGTCTGGACTCTGATGCATTATTGGTCATCGGTGAATAACACCTAGAGTCCCCTGATGGCAGAAATCAGAATTTACATGAAAATGACTCACGCACTCTATAATAAGGATTACGCTGATGAGATCAGATAATGAATTAATCACGCAGGTTGAAAGCCAAAGAATTAGCCAGCCTCTTCGGGCCACTTGCAAGCTCTCCTGAAAGTGAGAACTATAATGGGACCACTCAAAACACTGGGAAGAAATGTAGGTGGGAGTGTTTCAGTTGGCTACACTGACATGCAATTCATTTCAATCAAAACCATGTGAACTAATGTTCAGCTGGCTGACGCCTTTAATCGGGCTCCATCCCTTATCGTCAGCCATTATCTAGGGAAGATGAGTTGGCACATTCCGTCTTCATCCCCCTCTCCGTTTGACATCAAATCCCTCTGCCAAGATTAATGATGGGACGTTTGATTTTCTTAATGATTAAAAGCTCTATGGTGTACTCGGTGTCCTGTGGTGAAGTGGAAACCCCAAGGAGCCTGTTCCCTCCTCCCTCTGATGAGTACTATCTATGTGCCTGTTGGTTGTCATCTATAATCATATTGTGCACCACAACAGCGTATCAGAAAGTGAGGGAGTCTCCTGTGACCATGTCACTGTTTATTTGTGATCTAATCTGTCCCACTGTATTGCCCTTGATTGGAGCAGCAAGGGAGAAAAAGATAGACAAGGAGTAATATTCAAGACAAATTACTCAACTTCCCGACTGTGAGCAGTGCAATCCACACAACACACTGCAGTGTTTAGATTAAGGTCTTGTTAGAGTAGCATTAACGGCAGGGCTTGTGATGCTTGTGTATTGACGCTTTAATCAGTAAATGTAGGAGTCCATACAGCATTCAGCTTTGTCGAGCCAATTTTAAAATCCAAGCCCCTGATGGCGAAGAATCCTTTAAAAGTGGATTGTGTCGGCTCTCTCTAAAGGCCACTCTCCCACATAATATGGTGACATGGTCTGAGATTCTGTAAAATGGAGAAGGGATAAGACAAACAGGGACAGAGATGGAAGAGAAGTAAAGAAAGGAAGCAGAGGTGATGTGGAAGGGCGGAGGGAAGGAGAAATGGAGCATGGGGCACTGAGGAAGGAGAGTGGGAGGAGGTAGCAGAGAGGCAGAGAGCAGTAGTCGATATAACGGCAGTCATTCATCTCTCTGACAGCCTTCCAAATGCTCCACTGGGGGAGACACAAAGCTGCGTCACCTCCAATGCAGCAAATGCACAGGGCACACGCGCACGTTTGCATACATGTGCATACACACACACAGGAAATGCATGTTTATGAACCTCGATTTTGCTCTGCATGCACACGCAAAGCTCCATGTTCTGGGTCAACGGTATGTTGCAGGGCATGGTAAGTCAGTACATACACCATTACACTGCAACCTGTACAAGCACAAATCATAGCCACAGGCGTCAGTTAGACATTCACACACGCTGTCTCTCACTCCCCTGCACACACATAGGCATATATACTGATACAACAATCAAATTAAGAGGAATAAATCCTGAGGGCAGCTCAAACAAACCTTTATGGTGGAAAACCATCTCACATTTTACAATCCTGCATGACACACACTGAAATGTTCCAAGACAAACATGACACATTCACATGACTTTGGAATATGGGAACACAGATGTGCACTCCCATTAATACACACACAAACACACACAGACACACACAAACCCTTGCTTCCCAGTTCTGGTCATGGCCCATTGGCCGATGCTTGCCGTCCATCTCTCGTGATTCATGGCTAAGCGAGCTGCTGTAGAGCAGTTCTAAACCACTGGGCCGAGGAGAGCCTGTGTGTCATTAAGGCACAGCGGGCTGGACATGCTGTTAGAGCCGCTGCACCATGGCCAGCTCTGTGCCTCAGTACTTCTGTATATGGTACTACTGCTCATAGTGGTTTTACTGTAAAAGTAATATCAACAGCCGAGTGCACTCACAGACTACCTTGCCCTATGAAGTGTGCACAGTGAGCAAGAGAAGTGTTGCCTTTCATTTAGTCGGACACCGTTCTCCTCCTGTCCCCCACCCAACATTTCAACTAAATTAGCCCCTCTAATCATCCCCAAATCCTCCTCCTTAATCAGCAAAGCAGTGGAGGCAAAAGAAAAGAGACAGAGGTGCCAAGTTCCCCCCTCTGCCACCCTCTATTAGCGTGGGCCCCAAGAAAGGCGGCGGAGGCACACGTCCATACCCTAATGACTCCTTAATGATCCCCTCCTCTGCTAGAGTGCTGACAAACACTGACAAACCCTGACCCTGACAAGAGGAACACCCACACTTAGCCCTCTTCCTCACCCCTTATTTAGAGGCTCATCTCTCAGCCCTCAGCCTCATTATACCAACGAGGGTCCAGCAGGATCCACACAGCCCCCAAACTAGCAGCAAGATAAACACCCATGATGAAATAGTCCGTGTCACTTTCAGAGTGAGGGGCAAAGTTTGAGTAAATTCCTTTCGGCAGACGGAGCGAGAGGGAGAGGGAGCATAGATAAACAAAAGCCAGAGTTAAAAAAGAGAATGGCGGTAGGAGACAGGGAAGAACTGCGGAGCCTATGGAAAAAAACATTGTTTGTATCCTTTTTACTTTTCCCTGATCGTGATTTCCATTTCAACTTGGGGTTGGGGGAGTCAGCAGCGGAGACTCTTTTCAACATCACACACAGACATAATTACAGAGTGCACCACTGCCAGCCCGCCTCAGTTTCTCCTAAATACTCACACCCCAAATTAGGGGTTACCTCCTTCTAGTTAAACCTACTATTTAAGATGAAAACGTCACAGACAAACAGAGGGGACGGGAGAGGGAGTTTGGAGAGGAAAGACCTAGTTTAACAGCTTTGTTTCACAATGACAGAGAAGGCCTTTGTTAAAGATGGTTACTGGCAGGCCTTGGATAAAGCCAGGTGTGGAAACTGGGACAAAAACAAAAGTTGGAAAAGACACACACAGCTAGAAAGACTAGGGAGTGTGTTGATGTTCTATTTGCAGTATATATGACAACTGAAAATCTGCTAAGGATATTTCCAAAAGGCAGCAAGCTAAAGAAAAACACTAACTTCACGCTAGCCTATGACCTCACTAGTTTGGACCGCAGCTCCCAGTCCCAGTCGCGGATGACAGAGCACTCACTCTTTGAGCCTTTCCCCAGCTCGGCCATCTTTTCTGTTTTGTTTTCTTTTTTTTCTTCAGTTTTTCAGTTCTTTATGGATGTGTCTCCTGGTCAGATTCAGGATTTATTAGTGTCACAGAGTCTGCAGGTCAGCTACAGGCAAGTGGCCAACACTAGGCTTGCCATTTTTTTTTGCTGCAGTGTGCCGTAAAGAGCCACAACAGAGATTTTCTTCCCTGGTTATTAGGAGATGAAAAGAGATCCCATGCACGGCTACTTCACTGATATAACAGGACCCAGGTACTGTACTGCCTCTTGATTTATAGACAACACTCATCTGGAATCTCTGCTTTTTGTCTTTCTCTGCTCTTTCATCACACAGAGGCCACTGTTCACCCTGTAGCAGAGACTAGTAGCTGAAGTGTTGTGGTAAACCAGAGCTTTGAGTTACACTACTACTTAGTATTAGTTGCGGTAATAGCATACTAAGTAATAGACATACATTAAAGATAAATGTTGCTATTAACAAAGAGTATATTATATTGCCACCCTTATGGCTTTAGGTAGTATAGTGAATTTTGGCCAACATTTCTAACAGTTATGATGACGTTGTACAAGTGCTGGGCGATATATCGGATAAACCAGTACACCGGTTTTAATTTCCTGTATTAAAGTAAAGTATCATAGCTAGTATAATACAGCTGAAACAACTGCTGTAACTTTGAATGCACTACTGTTGGGCCTGTCTGTGTAGCTGCATTGGGAACCCTATTAACTGTGTACCCTTCTTACTTCTTCTTAACAGTAATAACTTTATAACACAAGAATTAATAACCCACAACTAACTCTATTTAACATATTACAATTTAACAATTTGTGACAATTTGTTTCTTAATAGAACATTGGAGAAATATCTCTCTGAATACTTATGTACTTTTAATTTATGTCAGTTTATTACATATTTACATAACATATTTTGCTTTGAAAAGGAAGCAATGTTAAAGTTGTCATATCTTTTTTATTTTTAGGTTTTGTTTTTACTACCTTTCAGCAAAATGGTTTACATTCTGATTCCATCAAAACTTCAGTATATACATTAAAATGTTTTAAATTCTATGTGCTCCTAACAGTAGATGTGTTATACACCATGAAACGGTGTGCTTAAAAAATGCTGTGATACAGATTTTTGTCATACCGCCCAGCACCACATTGTACTCTCCAGTGTAATTGCCGAGATCTGGAAGCATGGCGACAATGCTACAACGAAGTCCAACGTGGAAAGAAATACAAGCGTTCAAACGTTCAGACAGGTTGTAATCAAGCCAACAGGTTGCCCAGATGTCAGCAATTAACTTGATGAGCACAATCTCATTATAACGGATTTTCCTTTAAAGGTGGAAATCAAACACCGGACACAAAAAAAAAAGACTAGGGTTGGTTACGCACACACAAACATACACACACAAACTGCAACAAGTTCACAGAGTTCATTTAAATGTGTCTTTTATCATCTTTCAAGCTTTTTACCCACATGATCAAAACCTGAAGCTCAATAGAATCAAAAGCCACATCCCACGTCATATCAAAGCCACATGGTCCACCAGGTCCTTTTATCACATCAAACATCTAACTGTATATGATTTCATTAAAGTCTCCAGGAAATTCTCAGCAACTGCAATGCACTCTAATTAAAGTTGTTTCAATTCACATATGGCACATATTCCTGTATCACTGACGATTGGAATCGATGCCACATATTCAGTCTCTTCTCCACACTCCTACACTGTAGGCCTCACACTGAAAATCCAGTCAGGAACAACATCCTGTCCCCGGCCTCTAGGAAGTGACCTCAGTTTCAGAGAGGCCAGATAAAACGTCCACATCAGAAACAAAAACAACAGGCCGGCCGTAATGAGCTATCCACCAGGCTCCAGTGTGTTCTGAGGGAGACCAGGTGGTGTGACACACATATGACTCTGATTAGGGGGCCTTCAGAGGAACAGGAGGAGAGTGGTGGGGCAGTAGGGTGGGCCATGCAGGGCCAATCGGGACGTGTTGTATATGATGCAACTATTAGTGGTGTTCAATGACCTCCACTGGGCCCCAGGACACTCAGGCACCCATGAGCCATTGGCCATTTGTGTGGAAGAATGGGGGTGCAGTTTGGGTATTGTTTTCCACTAAGAAGCAATATGTGAGCAGCACAGGCTTCTAAATATGTGCTGCACTATGGATTACAGCAGTTTGATAATTATATATTTATACTGTACTACTAGATCTTTAAATGTAAGTAGGAGCAGAATCATACTAGTCTATACATATATATGTCTTTATACACACTCGCACACATACACAAACAAGTTAAAACATTTAATCAGACATTTGGCCATCCAATTACTGCTACAGCCAACCATGTGCCGAGCAGTCAAACCCTTAGAGCGCACACTGAGGACTTTGCATATGTCCTCTATGTCTCTCACCCATCTCTCTCTCTAACCTCATTACATGACAGAGGTTTCTGGCACTGGTGTCTGCAGACTCATAATCATACTTCTGCTCTGCACACATCCTCAAACTATGGGAGGGAGAGATGTCAAAGGGACCTCGGGCCTCATTCTTCAACCGTTAGTTTCATCCTGGTGCATTGTGCTGCGTTTGACTGGACTGTTTAAATGTCTCCTGATATCAGGGAACACAAACAAGCAGGGCTGCCCGCCTGGTGGGGAGGATAAGGAATGAAGGGGAAACGGAGGCCATTCTTCTCCCCGTGTGACGGGAATTGTGTTGGAACAAGCACCTGTCACCCTCCAACAATGACCACAGAGGGTCGGGCAGAGACAGGGAGAGAGGGAGAGAGAGGAGTGAAAGACAGAGTGAAGAGAGAAAGAGGGCACCAAACAGTAAAGAAAAGTGGATCCGTTTGCCTAACTAATTTCCCTCCATCTCCTAATTTTTCTTCTTTCCCTCCGACTCTTCTTTCCTCTCTCTGCCCCATATTCAAACAACTTAATCTGTGTAAATTACATTCCAAACCAGGCGTATGTTACAAAGCCCCAGACTTACTGCTACATGGACCAGATAAACATCTGCATAATATCTGCATAAATGGTTTGCATGGATAACAAGGTGAACCAGCTGCTGAGGCTATCCTATTGGCCTTTCCTTCAACTGCCTCGCTCTCTCTCCTCCCCCATCACCTTCATGTGTTCTCCACACCAACTTGACACCCATGTTTTTAAATAGACAAAAAGCAGCAGCATCGCTGTGTCCTTCAGACTGCTCCTTCAGATACCCTCTAAACATCCAGAACAGAGGAATGCTGGGCACAGCACAATCCCACACCTACAAAATGATAAGAGACTAAGAGAAAAAAATAACTTTTTAACCTTCATTCATTGTCCTCTGCAATGACAGCTAGCCTGCTCTATTCATTTCTGACTGCTGTAAATGCTTTTAAACCCTGCAAGTGTTTGCCTCTTACCTCTCTGTCCTTTAGCTTCATGGCCAGAACCAGCTGGTTGCGATGGTTGGTCAGAGCTTCGCGGTAGTTTCCCTTGGAGAAGAATGCCGAGCCCAGATTTCCATGAGCACGGCATTCCCCTGTTTGGTCACCTGAAGAGGAAAAACCCAAAAAGAGATGAGGGGGGAAAAGAGCCAAGAAAGCATATTTACGGTACAGTCTACATGATTACAAAGCAGCTGGTGTTTATTTCACATCATCCCACTGCCACTGTTGAACAGCGATGTGATGAACCACATCGATGCCACTGACATGCCACCGCACCCTTAAAAGGGAAAGTGGCCGTTATAAGTTCTCCACAGTAGAGCAGCTTCCCTGACAGCTGGTTGTGTTGATCTCAATGCTCCAGAGGGTGAGAGGGGAAAGCCTTATTATTTCTGCCTGACAGAGAGGCCCCACAGACAGGGCCAAAGTAAAGCACAAGTCTCTGTGCTCCACCTGAGAACCACAGCTCCTTATCTCCAGCTGCTCTGCCCAGTCATGTGTCAAACTGTGTGGGGGTGAGAAGAGTGGAGCCAGTCTGTGCTACTCTCTGTTTTCATTTTTTTTCCTTATCTTACCACCAAGTTTTTTATTTCCCTTACTGCCATTCTCTCAGACCCTTCCTCCTCTCCCTATATTAACACCCACACAGCGTATCCATACATCTATTTTTGAGGAAATAAGTGGGTCGCATCCTGTCAGTTTCTTGCAAATTTAAATTACCTTACATCCTGGTGAAAGATGTTCAAAAGGGGAAAAACACTAAGGGACAAAAATCTGTCCCAGGTAAACAAAATATTGTTTTTTGTATTCCTTCGCAGCAAGGCTAGGCAAACATTTAAAAAATATGCTGGCATTCTGCTTTCATGAAGATACAAAAGAACAAGACTGAGAATCTACAGCCATGCTAGCCGCTCTTTAAGGCTATACTTAGGCACAGTGGTGCTTTGAGCTAAATGCTAATGTTTGCGTGCTAATATATATAATTTTCTAAATCAGCTGCAGTGATCAGAAACTATCGTATGTAATGAGTTATTAAAGGAGGATAATGGAATAAGGTTGTGCAGTATTAGTGACTTCTGTAACTGTTTCCAGTCACTGGGAGCGGCAAAACCTAAAATAGTGACGGCCAAAGGAGGTATGGACCAAAGTAGTGTTCTAGCAAATATGCTCACACTGATAATGTAGACAGGTTGATGTTTAGCAGGTGTATATTCAAAATCTACGTTTAGAATGTTAACAGAAAATCAATGGATTTAAAAAGATTTTTTTACATTTCTTTGTTTTATATAATTGTAAAATAAATACCCTTTGATTTTTGGAGTGTTGATTGGACACAGTGAGTACATTCACAATGTCACCTTGGCCTCTGAAACATTGTCTTCTGCATATCGCAGTGTTAAAGTTGCTGTAGGCAACTTTTATAAAAATGTCTGAGAAAGATAGTTGATTGTTGAGTCTCATTCCCAGGTCATCAAAGTGTCGGTATTTGACAACTTTGGAATGAGACTCAACAGTCAATTATCTTTATTGGCTCTGATTGGTGTATTCTGGCAAATGCCATTAGCAGCACAAGTAGGAGTCAGAGGAATTGGATTCTTTCCAGATTATCTGTCTCGTGTACTACTGCCAGGATATAGTGAAGGTTCCAGCAAATATGAGAAAAAGTTATTTTGGTAACAAAAGTAAAAATTAGTTGAATCCTTCCTTTTTCCTTTTTCTCCCAGTTCAGACATCTTACCTAGGGTCTTGGCCACCTCCAAGTCCTGCTGCATGTAGCCAGTGCTCTTCTCGGTGTTGCCCAGGGACCAGTGGGCACTGCTGAGGGCCGAGAAGACGGAGCCGCGTAGCTTGAGGCTGCATGTGCCGATCTTCAAAGCGGCTTCCAGAACCACAACAGAGGCTGTGTGGTGGCTTGCTGTCAGCAGCTCCTGGCCAATCACAGACACCACCACAAAGGGACTTTTGTCCAGCTTCATCTTTTGCAGCTGCTGATAGGTGGGCTCGAGAGACTCTGCGCAGGAAGGACATGAGTAAGACAGAGATTAGAAACAGATTCCAAAATATGCCAAAACATGGTGACATGGTGACTGACAACAATATATCTGACTCTGATTGCAGTCACTGTGTTACGTGTTTACCAGAGCAGACAAATGTGACTTCTGTCTGAATTCTGCTTTTCTCTGGTAGTGGCTGTGTTTTGTCTTCCTGGATAAGCATAGTCTGTAGCTTGGCTGAGTGACGGCTCTCACTGACAATTTGACAATAAGTCATCATATGAGCCATTTCTCTGTTCCCTCCACTCTGACTGGGGTAATCTCAGGCAATTTCCAACAGCGCTGCATAAAAATGGCACAAGTTTAGACCATTGTGGGTGACTGTCTTCACAAACCTCACAGCGAAATTATATTTCTGCCTTCTCTCCGTGTCAGTCGATATGGTTGTTTGAGAGAATACAGGCCGGCTGAATGGGTTTTGAGATAGAGTTTAAGGAGTGATGGGGAAACTAATGCAGCCAATGCACAACAGTAGCAGCACCAGATGAATGCAGAGTAAAGGAGACATACAAGGTGACCTTTGAAGAGGCTGAAAATGCACACAATGACATAAATCAATGGTGGGCCGCCCGGGATTCGGGATCCACAGCCCCTTCAGATTACAAAGCCCTCTGGCAGACACCAACATCGAACAACAGGAAGGGGGGGCAAGGGAGGCTCGCCCAAGTGTGTGTCTTTGTGTCTATTGACGTATTTGTGTGTGTCAGTGTATATTTACATTCATGTTTAGGAGTGTATCAGGGGGATGCTTAATACTCATGGCCCCGTATTTGCAAATATTTTGAGCAGAGTTGCTACTAATTAGGTCAAAGCACTTTACAGTAGACGGCTTGGTGTTACTGTGCCTGTACAAACTGCCTATGTGTGGTTGTGTGTCTCCATTTCCACATAAGGCACAAGGGTTTCATAAACTGTTTCCTTCATTTGTTTAGACAAACATTTAGTATACAGTCGCAATATCTGAACAAACTCAATAGTTCTTGGAAATACGCACAGATACTAATTCACCTAGACACTCACACACACACACACACACACAATATGCGATGCTTCCCCACACAAGCACTCAAAAGCATAACTGATGATGTTCTTTCAAGAGCATTGCTTCTGTTCCAGCACTTGGCAGAATGTCGTGCTTACAGAGACAGTGCGTGCATATAATATCCATTCATAGCTTGTAATTGCTTTCAGAGTGACATGGAGAGCTGAGTCATAAATCAAACACTGAGAGAATCATTTTTTAAAAAGGTGTCATGGCTGCTGCATTCATAAACAGGTAGTTATGACAACATTCAAGTGTGTTGTTTCACACACAGGCACACGCACGCACACAAAGTCAAATGCAAGAGCTTAAGTGTTTACTGAGCCTTGTATCGAGATATGAAGCAAGAATTACAACCGCTATCTCACTGACATACACACAGCTGAACAGAAAGTCATAACAGAGAGTCATTTCGCCCCTTTTGTCTTGTAAGAAAGGCGTTTTAAGGTTGTTTTTGCAGCCAGAGCCACACCTCACTGTAATGACAGTATACTTGTGGGCGGAAATACATATTTGCAATGTACCAAAAAGTTATTCTGCCTAACATCTCATGTGAAAACATACGGCATGCACTCTCTCTCCTGTATTTGAGGATCATAGAGGACGTGAAATAATATATAAAAAAGTATTTTTTAAATGTTGTTTTTGGCATTTATGTAAACTACTGATACTAAACAATATTACTGGATAAAATGAGCATTATGATGTTACTATTATCATAAAATTATAAAACCAGTATGTTTTCATGTGTGGTTATGACAAGATAAACACTAGAGATTAGACTATTGTTTTTAAGTTTGGCTTTTTAAAAAGGATGAGGCTGGTGATATTATACTTTTGTAACTGTTAACAAATCCCATGAAAATACCAAAACCAGCAACGTGTTAAGCACAGCAACCAGCTTGTGGGTATTTACAGCAGTAGAAAGTAGGGGTGTAAGAATAAATCGAAATACTTGAGTATCACGATATTGTGTTTTGTGACACTGTATAAATTCTCAGAAACACTGCATTGATGTTTAATTAATGGTTTACATGCAAAGATTCGTGGCAGTGGTTCATTTTGTGTTGTGTTTAAACCCCCCCGACCGCTAGATAGCAGATGTTACAGGGATTGTGACAAATGCAACAATGTACAATACAGATCCTGCTGTTCTGATTGCGTAGCATTTTTTATAACTCAGATTTTATGCATATGTTGGTTTGTTTTCCTGAAATTGGTTTTTGAAAAAATTGGAATATCTCGCCTTGCTTGCAGTATTGCAATTGTTGCAATATATTGAATGTAACCCCTGTATCATGATACTTTGCCAGATTCTTGCCAATAACACAACCCTAGTAGAAAGGTGCATGTGGAATCATCTCCAGATAAAGTACAGCGCTCATTTTGATTGTGATGAAGGAACATGTCACCCAGTGAAACAGGCTTTGGCTTAGATCAGTTGGTTTTGGTTTTATTGGATTTGTTGATAATAAGAAAATATTAAATATAATAACCCTTATCCTTTAATGCGTTTCCTTTATGATCTCTGTGGAAACAATTGTCAGCAAAGGTCAGATGACAGTGTAAGTTACATAGTAACCCGTCTGGCACTCATAGTGTTTAAGAATCAAAAGCACTTTGCTCAAAGGATCCTCAGCAGGATAGATGCTAATGAAAACAGGCTCTAAATCCTCTGGTTAAAGGACAAGCTTTTTAATGGCAAATGATCCAGCCTGGGTCAATAACTGCCACACTGTGAAACCATCTCTTCTATGGTTTATCTGGAGGGATCTTCAAGTGAAAAGCCCCTTTTCAGTCCCCATATGTGGAAAACAATCCAATAATTAACGGCTAATGGACCCTTTGCACTCTCTCTGGCCCCCAGCAGCTGAGTGAGAGACAGAACTGGAGCAGGATGAATAGTAAGAATATTACCCATGTGATTACATACATAGTAAAACACATCCTCCAATAGATAAAACTGCGAGGGGCTGATTTCCCACCGCTCGTTCAATGATGCAGATGGACAATGCTGATTTTGGAGGAAGAATTTCTGCCAGGGTGATCAAGAGTGGCAGACGGGAAGAGACGGATACAGTAAGAAGAAGGAGGTGAGATTGCACCAGTTTCCACTTGTGTGAGAGCCCTTTGTTGAGGGAAATACAGTATGAGTCACATGAGAGAACAACAGCTGCTTGACTCTGGGATAATGAGAAGAAACTTTGATCTTTGCAAGGAGGAGTGTGTGTCAGGCAGAGATGGTTGAATTGTATACGACACACTAAGAATTGGGGTATTATACATATATTATTAAATTTACTGCGGGAAGAAATCAAGCTTTGATGAATTCACTACACACTGTGTCCTTGAAGACATATGCCTTGATATTGTTCTATTAGAAAAAGTATATTTGATTCTCTCTCTCTATCCTAATTTATTTATTTTCTTATTTTGGTGCGGATGTGAATCTCTTTGCTTTGTGGCAAAAAACAAACATATAGGTGCTTTGGGAGGACTGTAAACATCACAGTGTGTTGAGATTGTCTGTGGTAAGATAAATGACTAAGATAAGTGAACACTGCAACCAAAGCTAGACACAATCCGCTCTTTCTTGGCAACATGGCAGCAACATTGAGTTTATACGCATAAAGGAATAGTGCAGGGTTTACAGAACTGCTATAAGAGATTTAAGTGTAATTACAAAGGCATTACAACTTTTCAGTGTAATTACAATGTTGTTACAACCCGAAACAAGCAGGTGGGAAACCACCTGAGAACAATGGCTTCATGTATACAGGTTTTTAGCAACCTGACGGGCCATATTCGTGGCTTAAGGTGGTTTTTGACAGTTTTGGCATTGCTCAGGTGAAATTTCATTGTTGGGTGAAGTAATCAACAAGGTGACTCTTAGGGTGAGTGTGCTATGAGGCCAATAAATACCGCTGTCAGGAGGGGCGCCCATATCAAGGCCGAGGTTCGATGCTCCATGTCATTCCATCTCTCTCCTCTGCCTTTCATGTCTTTCTCTACTGTCACTATCCAAAATAAAGTAAAATGGCAAATATATATATAGATGTATGTATTAGAAATAGAATAAAAATAAAATAAGGCTGGCAGGAACTTGGCATTCTTCCTCCCTGAAGGCGAGAAAACAACGCTCGCCTACCTTTCACTTATCAGGGGACTTTGGCTGAGTAACAGTGATTATCCTCCCTGTTTTCTGGCGTAACGTTGATTATCGTCCCCCTGTGCCAGGAGCCCCTCTGAGAGGATCATTGCTCCTAATCCTTTGACCTAGCTACCTCTCCTCAACACACCTTGGATTAGGTCCTTCGCTGGTTGCCTGGCACTGTGGGAAATAGGGTAAACAATTAAGAGATTAAATGGCTTGGGCTAAATGTTGGTCTTCCCCTACAGAGAGGGCCCATTCTGGTCCACGATGCTCGGGTCTGGGCTCGCACCCAAACCCTTTTCTTGTTTTGGCTCCAGTGACAGGCTTATGCACTCAATGTCGCACAGATGGGCTCTCCATTCTTTTTTCTCTTTGCAATATTTTTTTTCTTCTGCATTTGCACACAAATATTCAGAGGAGCACTGTATTCAATCAAAGGAAAACTGATTCCTCTCCGAACAAAGCAGCTTCAGAGCTGCTGATCTCATTGTACAGTTCAGTAAATTTGGATTATAAAACAAGGCCACATTTATTCACAGGCGCAGTTTTCAGCACCGTTTGGAAAAGAGATGATGACAAAGCATGACTGCAGGATGACTCAGTCTATGTTGGCTGACAGTGCCATCCAGATCTGAAGAATATTAAATCCTCCGCAGTGGTCATCTGAAGGAAAATTGCTGCCAGGTTTGTTTTGAGGCTCATTAGGCTGGCCCACACTGATTACTCACGGACAATCAGGTCACTGCAGTTGGCTGATACAACAGATAATAATGCATAACAGAGAGAACACATTTTAGTAATAATCTTGGCTTGAATACGCTACTTATGAATCTACTCAGCTTCAGGAAAAGGGCTTACACAGGGGCAGATACAGACAATGGCATTAGTGTTGGATGCTCATTAAGATAAGGGGCTATCTGTGTGTGTGATCAACCCGAATGACAATAAGATATGCTGAAGCTGCAGACGTCAGGCCTCGAAGTCCGGAGGTAAGTGCTTGACACCAACAGTCAGTCACAAAGACAGAAAGACGGACAGATAGAAAGGTGGCTGCCTGCTGAACGGGTAAAAAAACTGACAGGTAAAGTCACCCCAACACGCTTACTGACTGACAGAGTGTGAGGATTATCTCAGAGACAAGCTGTAGGACAAAACATGTGGAGATGGTGAAGCAGACAGACAGTGACACGCACACGCATGAACTCCCTGTCACCACACGCATACGAGCACCTTCAGCAACTTCATTTCTTACCTCGTAATGGCGACTTCATGGCAGCTTCGACCATGCCCACCAACAGCTGCAGGCTCTTGGGGTCTTGGGCCAGCCCAGAGGCGAAGGCGGCCAGTGCGTCGGCATGACGACCAAGGTACTGAAGGGCAACACCCTGTCGGAAGTATGCCTGTGGAAGGAGAGAGAGACAGAATCATCAGGGTTTCAGTCTAGGTGCCACAGCGTGGGGTTTATACAAACACATTACCAGACACACTCATTTCACGCCATTTGCATTTTCTCCACATGAGCAGTTTTCTGAACATGGCACCTCTCTCTTTTGTATTCCCATAATGGAGTGATCACTGGGTTTTTTGTACTTGTTAATTGGATTATAAGTTTTACATAAATGCACATGTTACACTCTGGCTGGCTGCCTTCTCAGGAGCAACTATTGTTTTTCTATTCGATTTTTTTTTTTCTTCTGTTTGTTGTGGGAGCGAACTGCACACAAGTAGAGCACTGGGATTTCTCTTTGGCTGTGCTAGAAAATAGTAGACAGAAATAAAAAGGAGAATGAGAGAGAGATACTTAGTCAAGTCTGTAGCCCTATAAAAGAACACCATAAATACTTCAGATTGTGCATTCCCTTTGTCAGGACGCAGTTATAAAACAATATCACAACTGTCCGGAGTCTGTTTTTGCCATATTTTTACATCAGATGTGTGCTCGTGTCTTGTCTTAGATACATGACTAGCTCTTCAAGCAGACAAAAATTAACTGCATTTGTCATCCAAGTCACATTGTTGGAAGTATAATAATTCAGCACCACTGAGAAATAAACTACATGCGACTGCTGACATACTGTATCTTTCTGTGAGAGACTAAAATGTTTTGGAACATTCTTCAGATTGAAAACTAAAACAGACGCTGTCTCTGAGATCCAAAGCCCCATCAATAACTGTTTTTTTTTTTTTTCTGCATTCAGTCTGTTTGGACTCACCCAGAAAAAAAGAGATGTTTTATCCAAGCAAGTTTGTGACTCAGTATGTTTGTGTCTGAGGCCTGATCAGACAGTAATCCTGGTGAGTTGTTAAACCTGACTCTGGTCCAGTCTAACAACAGCAGCAAAGAGAGCTGGAACTAGATCCAGCTCATTACTCACGATCCAAACCACTAAATCCCCCCCAAGAGAAAGCAAACTGTCTCTCAGAATAGTCATATCTGGGCTCGTGTGTCAGAAACACACAATTACAGCAGCAAAGCATGGTGGAGAATGAGGGATAAGCGTTGTGTGAGGCAAAGAAACTACAGAATCTGTCTAAAATTAAAACTATCTGTCATGTTCCGAGTCCCAACCTTCCCCTCTCCAGTGCTCTTGTGTGTTGGTTCGTGTGTGTGTGTGTGTGTGTGTGTGTGTGTGTGTGTGGGGCAGCAGCAGTCCAGGCTGCTGTCTGGCCACCCCCTCACTGAATAGGCAGTCACTCCACTCACAGCTTCCCAAAGTGACACGAAGGCTAATTTGCCATTAGCATCTAAGAGGCCTTTTCATTAGTCTTCCCAAGCTTCTCTGTTAGCACCACAAGGAAGTGAAAAAGGCGGGGAGGATTAAGGAAAATGAGACATGACATTGAATTTATAGAGACCAGTAATTAATTTTGCTTCCGCCCGAGCCTCCCAATGACTACCAATCTCTCTCCAGACCTGCTGCCCTCCTCAACATTTCTACCTCCATTCGCTTGCATCACAACTCCATTGAAAATGACGAGGACAGAGATTAGATTCAAAGCATTAACCTTTGTTCTAACACTGTTATTATATGAGGGGGGTGCAGGCCAGGGTATCCGCTCAATATTAATTGCATCTAGTGGCGGTGGAGTTTGGGCAGGACGCACTGGCGAGAGTGGAGAGGCCCACAAACGTTTCGCCCAGGGGAACAAAAGACATTTAAAAGCACTTCTCCCTTTGATTAGATTTAGCCTACAATATGACTGCTCACCCAGAGATCTTTCTTTCATTCTCTTAAGCGCCGTGCCCTTACTGAGACGGCCAGGGATAGAGGACGAGAAGAAAGATGAATAAAACAAGGCCCGCTTCAAACTAAAATTGGCATCTTTTTTTTTATCCTTTTATTTTACCCCATCCTGTCCTACATAAGGCTGAAAGACTGGACTGTGTAGAGAGTGCATTAAAATATTGCAAACATAAGCTCGAGAATAAATGCATAAACGAAAGAGCCACGGCAAAAATGACAGAATCAATGTGCCGTACAGACTTATAGGATTTTTTTTTTATTCCATTAATCTCCCGCTGCCTTCAAAATACATCATGTAGCTGCACAAAGACATACACACATGATATAACCTCAGCCTTTGCATAATCCAACAAGTCAATTCAACGAGTGCAGCTCATAAAACAGAAGGTTCGCTTGAATTTACATTACAGTAGCTCAATACTAGCGTAGCACCCGATGGAGGACAGAGCTGTGGAAAACACCAACAGGTTAGCTGTGCTATTGGCATGAAGGATCACAAGAGAGGGGAGAGCAAGATTTTACCCCTACACAACATTTTTTTAATTCACGCTTAACAGGATCTTTTCTAAAAACACAGCAGCATCTGCTTAGAGCTGCTGCTACAGTGATTAGCACAGCCTCTAGCTCTTAGCCAGACAGAGAGAGCAATTGAGAGAGATAGAGAGAGGTCGAGTAGAGGAGGAGGGGGTGAGAAAGAGAGAGCATTACAGGAAATAAGAGGGCTCCACAGATTAACTTTGCCCTGTCAACATACAGCATTACATCTAAAACAGAATGCTGCAAGTCAGTGCTTAATCTTTCAGCCAAAATCCATCTCCCTAAACAGGATGCATATTGGAGAAGGACTCCTCCGAAAGCAAAGTTCTCACACAACACAGGCCCTCCTGAAATGTGATGCATCTGTTAAGCATCTTGTACTACATGACATGCACAAACCAGGACTTCTAATAACAAGTTTTGCCTGAAATTCAATCCAGGGTAAATTATTGAACCTTCCTGCATCTTTGCCTCCTCTATTTAATGCAGCAATGTGCTGATACCACAGAAGAGTGGATCGAGTGTGAAGGTTTGTCGTTCTTACCCGTGGGTAAATTCTGGGAGTGCTAATGCGCATGTGTGTCTGTACGTGTGTGTGTGTGTGTGTGTGTGTGTAAAAGAGAAAAAGAGAGAGGGAGGCTGGAAAACACATATGAATAAGAGAGAGGATAAAAGCTTTTCTTGTTTCTCGAACATTTTAATATTTCATGAATGCTTGTTTGATGTAGTTTTAAATATTCATGTTTTTATGCTTAGGAGGAAAAGGGAAATGATGCAAAAAAAAAGTTCACTTTGGTACACTGTGCTACACGCTGTGGGGAACCAACATTCTTTGCACACATATGCACAAACAAGCTCGTGCACACCACGGCTGCATACGCTCTTTTTCTCTCTAATGAGACACTTACAATGAAACATGGACAATTTTCTTTCAGTGACAGCTCTGTTGTTCACAATAAGGCCCACAGTCAGAGCAGCTGAACAGAAAGTTGACACGATTAAGATTGGGAGTTTGGCGCAAGACCAGCTGTTGGAGGCTCTTTTTCTATTAGCAGATTAATGCCTCAGCATATGTCCTTGCCCCCCCCCCCCTTAGGCTCCTCTTCAGTACACTGTAACCCCAGGGGTGTCATCCTCCCCTGGGAGCATGTCTGTGTTTGCGCTTGTCTATCCCTGTTCAGGATCTGGGCCTAACAGGCTCAAAGGAAGAATATATTTTGAGTTGCTGTGCCAAACGGATATGAGAACGGAGTATGATTTGGGATATGGCAAAGGTAACACTCAGCATTCTGCGTGATACAATTGTACAATGTTCCTTATGGAAAACCTTCGGTTAATAGGTTGTTGCATATTTCCAATTGCCTATATATATGAATGCTACATCTCAGTTCATTTCCCAAGGTTGTACTATGAGATGCATGGAACACATTCAAGACAAAAGGCTTACTTAAGACTGTCAAATCTGTTTGTTTATCCTAACCTGACTCATTTTCAGCAAGAGATCAAATTGCCAAGGTAATTTGTAAATGCTGTGTATCAAGGGCACTGGAGCTGGAAACTCGCAGTGTAGTCAGGTAATTTGCAGACAGCTGAAGCTGTATTCTGCCACACATACAGAGAGTAACCACAATGATGTCTCTCTCTAAACATACAGCATAACTCCTCACCCACAATGTAGGCAGTCATTGAGCCAACTTCTCCAGCTGTGCTCCAGTAGCCCAAGGCCTTGTGCGGCTTGCTGTGCCCTGATCGGTGATCAGCAATAATAGAGATGCTCTCAAATGTGAAAATCAATAGAAGCCGTGTAAGCTCCGTTTAGACAGAGCCACACCCTTCGCTGCTGTGGTGTGTTTAGGATACGCCTGCTGCAGATGGTTTCTGATCACCCACAAGGCAGGTGGTGCCAATGCGACAACTCTGAACAGAACCCCCGCCGGCCAAATAATAGAACCCAAATCAGACCTTCAAATAGGGACAGCAGGCTACAAATACACTGCACGCACACATAAATACAAACAGAAGAAAAATACATCAATAACTCCTCAAGAAAACCACCCATCTGTCTCCAACAAATACGTATTGCTTGAAATCAGCTTTCCACACAGGCCAGGACGCTGGGAACAGACTAATACTAATGGTGTGACAGGAACAAAGGGATTGCTGCCTTTCTTCCCTCTGTTTCTTGGCTCTTTAACTAAAGGTGTTGTTGCCTGGTTTCCAATGTGACCTAGAAGTGTCATGTGTCGACCAGGGTTTCAGACATGTGCCTCCACCATCCCTTGCAAATCTCTGCCACTACATTTTCAAGGTGACACAGTCGATTCGCAGGGTACACAAAATGTCAACTGCTTAATTTAATATCCTGGGATAACTGTCGGCCATGACAAATTAGCTGGGAGAACAGCTAAAAAAAGTGAAATGGAATGATTGCTGCTTTGGGCCTTCTGCCCTTCAACTTGACAAGCTAAAAGCCACAGTACAGCACAATGGAGGCTGCACTTAATTAAATCTATTTCTGAAGCCAAGTCTGTGAGTTTCTACCCATCTTTCTGCATCTCGCTGCAGGTACAGATCTCTTTCCCCACCGGACTTAAAAGGTCTAAGGTCGGTCTTCATAGAGGTGGCAGTGGGGGGCATTACACCTGTCGCCTCGGGCCAAACATAGACCCCTGGCCCTGGGGTCACTGGGATAGAATCATGACACAGCTGCCTGTCTATTACCATCTCCCAAATTTAATAAGACCAAACCCTAAACCAGCAGCCACCCCTGACCTACATCGATCAAGTGTGTGTTTATCTGTATGCATGTGTTGTGTCAGTGAGAAAAAACCCTGACAGACTCATTTTTCCTCACACTGAGTGAAAGATTTCTGCATTAATCCGGCTAATCGATGAAAAATTTTTGCTTTTTATTTTGTCCTATATGCTGACTTGGTGTGCTGTTGTAGAACAATCCTGGTCAAGGCTACAGTAATTTTATGTTAACAACATAAGCCACATCAAAGGTGCATGTTAAGCACTTATGCAAGTCAAATTGAGGCACCTTACAATCTGCATGTAGGTAGACGCAGTAAAATATTTATGATCCATTGATGTATTCCTCCCTAAGGGCGTTGTAGACTCTGGTGATTGCTGTTCCATCCAAAGCCCTTAATTAGCCCATTAGATTAGATGGCTTTAATGAGAGCAAATTAAACTGATCATTCTTTGTGGAGCCGGCAATTAAAGGGTAAATGTTTCATTATTCAGCAAGTGGCAACAATAAGACCCAGGTAAAATTCAGGTTGCCTGGTAGAGGCTTCAGTGTGAGAGACATTGTAGTACTCACTCACGGCTGCAAGAAATCGATTAGCTAGCTCACATCAAACTGGCAGCCAGCGCAGGACTTCAGATTGGAAAAGGTCATAGTCAGGTATGTGGAATCAATGCTGAGCTCTCTGTATTCACTATTCACTCTGTATTCGCATTATCTGGCTGGGGGATGGTTTAACGTTTTCTAAAAACAATTACCAAAAGACAAAGAGCACCTTCAATAAAAAAGGTCATGGCTTATGATCGTGGAGGTGTCATGTGTTAGACATCCATTGTGACAGTCAAAGAGAAACAGAAGGGAAAAACTGATATTGCTCATTTATCACAAACAGATGAAACAGCACAATAGTGGCAGGCTGTGGGGTCGTGCAGTGACATGCTGTCACAATACACTGTTTGGCAGAGGGAATTCAATTTTCTTTCCGCTACGTGCACGTCCACCATAACTGACGGTTTTCACAAAGGAAACGGACCAATGGAAAGTGATAAACCAGCAGATAAAATGGCAATATGCCTGCAGCTCATTCCAAGCACGTTAATTCCAAAGTTAGAAAAACCATGTCACACTCTTCCGCTATGATTTATAGCCCGATTTGTCACATGGATGCAGCTAGCATACTTGCATTCTTATTAGCATCTTAAGAGCCTTGAGATGTGAGGCTGAGAGGGTCAGGTTGCTAAACAGATTTCCGTGCCCCTCTCGACTAGATCCTTGGCTCTGCTCTGCCTAAGCATTGCGCACGAACCCCACAGCCACAGGGGCTGACTCTCAATTAAAGTAGGCATTAATTACTTAAAGGAGCTTTAATCAATCAAGGCCAGATGGTGAACCTGAAAAAGAGAGCAAACTCTAGGCTGTAGAAGTGCTTTCCACCCCGACTAGACTAGAGGTGGCCATAAAAGGCTTTATTACAAAATACCTACAAGGCCTACATCTTATAGAGTATATTTTTGCAACCAAAACGGGTTGTCAAGCAAGGAGCAGCAATTTCCTCTGAATCTTTGTTGATTGTCACAACTAAGCTTCTTACCAATCCTTAAAACATCTATCTTATTTAATTCTAAGTGCAACAATAGAACTAAAACTCACTTTTTGTAATACAAATTTTAGGTACTGATTATTCAAAGCCAATGCCAATTGAATAAGCAGCTCTGACCATATGTGTCCCTGATGTGTTTAGCCCCACAGTGTCGACAGAAGAGGCTACTTGGCCCTGCTGCTGTACTCTCCTGGCCCGAGGCACCACATCCTCCATCTTCATTTGTACTCCGTTAATTGGCTTTGACAGGGAACTCAAGCATAGCTGAAAAATACCCTCCTCTTAGTAAACACTAGCTGAGAGACACACATGTTCTCAACATGGGAAACCAGGCATCTCCATTAGGCATTAGGATGGGCAGTCATGTCCAGCTGACCCTCTCTCAACACCTCTTCAAAGCATGACACTCCGAGCTTCACAACCTAAAACGTTGCTGCCATCTCAACTTTCGAATTTCTAGTGCGAGACAAAGGCTGATGTAGTACAAAATGCAACATCCTATTCACAAGCTGTTCAAACTGGCATTTTCGGAGGTGTGAAAAATTGTCTGCCAAGAAAAACAGGCATCTCTGAGCCTGAGGTGTTTTATGGGCTTGGTTATCATTGCTTGAAAATCCCAAAGAGAGACGAAGTCCACCGAGTCATTACCCTCTTTAGACTGTCACACAGTAGGCACAGCTCCTTGTCAGTGTCAGCACTTGTATTGGGTTCATTAGGTTACTCTGGCCTTAGTGGGAAGTTGCTTCATCAAACAAGAGTCAGCAGCCCAGGCTGCCTGACAGTGTGGCTTCTCCAGAGCTAACCCTGCAACACTTCAAAAGACTCCCAGTCAGCCTTTATGGAGAGCTCTAATGAAAAGCATGGCATGAGCCCCACTGCTTTTGATTCTGCTAGTAAGGAGTCATACATGATTGAGTAAAGGCAAGCTGAATCACAGATAAGGCGCTGAGAGGCTGAGAGGAGTGGAGAAAGAAGAGAGCAGGGCAAAGAAAGACAACGGTGATGTAGCCCAAAGGATTGGACATATTCTTAAAACCAGGAGGAGGTGGGAAGACAAAGGAAGAGGGTGAGAGAGAGATAAAGGTTAGCACATGAAGGAGATACCTCTTGTTATTCCATCCTAGTGTACTGTACATGTCTACTGCCATTCAAGCTATCAGAGCTCTTTATTGTGTATGACCTGTTTCTCCTTCCCATCTCCCAGTGCAGCAGCAGCATCCGTATACTGGGCTGTTGTGGCTGCAGCACCACTGCTTTGCCATGCTTGTGCACACGGAGATCTCCCAAGCGATTACCAGATAAATGCACTTTAATTCACAACACATGCGGCAGGGGTTTATATATAGACTCGCTAATTCCCCCTCGGCCACACTGCAATATGAACTCCATGCTGCACCAATTTAAGTGTGTGATGAGTCCTGCGCGGACAGGCTCTTCTACTTATCATATATATGACATGCTCCAGCACATTGCAATATCAGAATCTGAAAAAAAAGTAAGATTACGGTTGGACCAGTGTGGATTTTTTATTATTAATGAGGAGAGTGGTTTTCAGGCCTTCTTGCCTATTGAGAATTATTGGTCAATCCCAGATGTAGTTGAGCTGAACAGCAGTACCATTTTCACGGGAGATGTCACACCCACAGAGGAAAGTAACTGCATTTTAACAAGCATAATGCTGCTAAAGCACATTTTAGCAACAAGTACTCACTATTTTAGACTAAAATCCTGACAGTCAACTCCCATAATAGGGCTAATTGGCAGAGTTCTACTGTAAGGAGGTGTCTGCCTCTGATATCACTGAGTGGTCCTGTAACACATCTGCACTGTCTGTGTTAGCTCATTAAACAGCAAGTTCCCTCAGTGTTCTTTGGCCATCACCATACATCATTAATTGTGTCCGCCTGCTAATCACGTTAGCTGCATTTCCCCGGCTTTGATATCTATCTCTATGCATGCTGCGTGACTCAGTGGCCTGTCCGGTAATACGATGAAGTGGACAGGTTTCCTCACCACCTGTGGACACTTTATACATAAAAAAAAAGTAAATATGTTAATTGAAACTCCTCTGGCAACTGGTCTTGACATAAAAGTGATCCACCGCCAGAAAACACACGCACACACACACACAGCAAGCCAAATAAAAACACTTGCTCAGAGCTATGAGTCATACTGTGGGTGCCAACAATCAATGGGGCTCACCGCACCCAGCTGGCTGTTGTGGCAGAATGTATTAATTTTCTCATTTAGAAACAAATATATACTACAAATAGATTAATGGTGTTTGATCAGCTTGGCAGAGCGATGCCAATTAGTATGCATGGATGGCAAGAGGCATGATGCTTGATTTTTGTAAGTGCTCTTCTAAAAGCATATGGCAGCTACTAAAATCCATAGAGTTAAAATGAAATGACATGACTACCCATCTCACAGCTATACTCAAAAGCACTAAAGCTCCAGAGGAGGAAGGGGGGGGGGGGTTGCATTACAAGGAAAAAAGGTGGAGATACAGAGGAAGAGAAAAAAAAAGGAGGAAAAAGGGGACAGTGGAGCCATGGGAGCCAGGAAGGCAGGCACACAAGCGTAGAAAATTGAGGCTATGGTTAGCTTAGGACCAGGGAGAGGTGAAAGTGGCACTCATTTCATACAACACAGAGTTTGGCAATTACTGGTGACAGCGCCTCGCACCAAGACGGGAAAAAGATTGATCCGGACAAGCAAGACCCTGTTTGCTTTGTTAAAAGTAATTAATCACTGTGGCCACGGAGGAACGGTGCCTTGAGTGCTACGCGGTTCTGCTGAGTGTGTTGGCGTGCCTGTGTGTGTAGCCATATGTGAATACAAGTACATACGCGTGTCACGGTATTCGTTTCTGCCAATACGTCCAAAACGGCTGAAGTGAGAGAAAAAGGATGGAGAAGGGTGGCAAGGAGAACTTTGGGGAAAAGGGATGGAAAAAACATGCAGATTGAAGAAAGTGGGAAGGAAGCGAGGAACATGCGCACACTGCACCCATTTATTCACATGCATGCACACAAGAGGACCAGTAGTGCAATCCATCATAAGAGTCCTATCCACACCCACTGAGCAGAGAACTACAGTGAAGGGGAACTGTGGATAAAGGAGGTAGAAAAGGGGGAAAATAAGAAAGGATTCTCCTTCTTTCACCTTCACTTTACTCTAAGTGAAATGGTGGAGGGTAACTTACTCCCCAGTAATATGAAATAAACAACATTCACTGTGTTTCGACCATTCTCTCCCTCTTTCTAAATCAATTCTCTCTCTGAAAAGAAAACTGGAGCATTTCAGCAATGTCATTAAAACCAATTTTGCATCCATCATGTTTTAATTGCTCATAAAAACAGTTTTTAATTGAAAGAGAAATCTAAAAGTGTTCTTGTTATTATCACATTAGACACCCTAGCTCTTCTGGTGATTAAAGTGATTCTAGAGACCTTGTGTATAGCCACTGTTAATGCCTCCTATATTTTCTTGTTACCTTTTACCCTACTAGACAGTTATCTAGCTGTCAAACCAAACAGGCTATAGTTATAGTAACTATAACTGTTTAAATTGTTGTGCTTGTTGCAAATATAAAAGCTGAGATAGAAAGCTCAAAGTGAATACACACTGTGCATACTCTAAATCCCATTAGATCACATACACACACATACACTGCCTTGAAGCTCTCAGTGCTGTGAACCACACTCCCTCCTCCCTACCCTCCACACTGCAGTGATAACAGCAGCAGGAGCCCACAGCCACAGAGCCACAACCATGATCAATAAGAGTACACACACACACACACACACACACACACACACACACAGGGGAGTCCAGTGATCCCGCAGTAGCTGGAGGTCTTAGGGGAATGGGCGTCACTGGGCGATGGGAAAATTGGATATGAAATCATGAGTGGAGTAGAGAAGAAAAGACAGAGGGGTAGGGCGTGAGAATACCATGGGTGTTCTCTAGTGTCATATTTCTATCCCTAAGCTAGAGAGTTAGAAGGGCAGCAGCTGCAGCAGAGAAATGGCCATGCATTGAGAAAGCGCTCATTGAAGTGTTGGCTGTGCAGCCGCGGGCCTGGACACTAATAGAAACAGAAGCCAGGGACGCCTCTATGTCAGTGCCTCAGCTGAGCAGAATACTAAATTCTCCTCTCATGCTAATGATTACCCCGAGCAAGGTGCAGGTCTGCAACACCACTTTGCAAATGAACATCAGCAAACCTGCAAATTCAAATTAGCACATTGTCCGGATCCGCCGGTCTGCACTCAGCTCTGTGGTGCAATACCTAGAGGACACAGTTTGACTAATAAGAGGAATGATTCTCTGGCTAAAGCTAAATACTGAAGGCTTTGTATCTCCCCACACTGCACGTCTCTCCTCTCTGTGTTAATGCAACAGTTTGTCTGAGCACAAACCAAGGGTTGGGGGTTTCAGGAGTAGATGTGGCGTGATAAATGGTGAAAAGGCACTGACCCCCACTATATAGCAAAGGTGTATGAATTACCTATCAGGCTAGCCGGGGAGTGATGACCCCAGTCGATGTAGCCAACTCCACCGCCATCATTTACTGAGCCACTAGCCCTTGTTTGAGACCCTGCCATAACTTACACACACACACACACA
>NW_023339718.1:2288772-2297122 GCF_004916995.1 Morone saxatilis
ACACACACACACACACCATTCTGGACCATTTAAGGAGGACTCACTCTCATAACTTATCATTAGATGGCACTGTGTGTGAGTGATGTTCTATTACTTAACTACAATACAGATATTGAAGCATATTATATCATGCTTACTGAGGTAATTATAAAAGATGAGCAGAGGGTCCAACGCTATCACGTCAGTTTCATTTAATACCGTGTTTACTTGCAGTTTGTAAGCTCATATTAGTCTTTATATGTCAGTGCACAGCAAAAGCACACAGTTTCATTTTTTGCTTATGTTCCCTTTTCTGCAAAATATGTTACTGCTCTCTGTGCTGGAAAATATGTTACAAGATACTTCCTAACTATATCCTAACACTATCCTCCCTGCATCATTTATCATGTTGTGGCATTAAGATAACATCCTGCACTAAGCCATCTTCTAGTGCTACTCTATGAATAAACTTCCTAATATCAGCTAGTGATGGCTCATTATCCTGGCCTATCATGCTGGGGCTCTTTTAAAGTGTTTTCTCTCTTGGGTAAAAAAAAAAACTCCATGCGCTTCTATGCCTTTTCTGCGCTGCTGGATTAAGCATCCTGTTTTAAACATTTTTCTGCTGCTTTTTTCCCCAGAGCCTGTGGAGATGAAGAGAGCTTTGGAGTGTTCAGAGAGAATTTCATTCAACCTGTAGTGCTTCATGTTCCCCCAAGGGAGTTTCCTTTCCTCTGTCAGGGGTCTGAAAGCTAAACAACCCCGAGGAGAGGGCCAGAGAACCACTCATCTATTGTACAAACATGGTAAGCACAGACATGGTGGAGCAGCAGTCCGTTTACAAGGCTAACCAAGCAGATAGATAACTCCTGATCACTCTTAGAGAGCACCTCTCAAGAGGTCATATGAACATATGTTCATATGCTGTAATAATTTCAGTATATAGCAGATATATTGAGACACTGGAAGTCATACAGACTAAATTAAATGTAATCTTGGAATAACAGGTTAACTGTGAAAGATAGTTGTTTAAATGAACATTACTTTGAGGTTTTATGTTTTTTTTTTACTCAGTGGAAATGAGCAACTTCAAGCCCCCCGCATAAAGCAATGGTAAAAAAAAAACTGCCCAATTGAAACTTCACATCTGCTGAAATCCTCTCCATCAAATACAGAAACACACTGACATAAACAATCCACAACAATGTGTGTGTGGATGTCTTTTAATGTTTGTGTGGGGTGTGTGCATGTGCGTGTGCTCCCCTTCTATCACTGAGTCGTCTTATTAAACCTGTTGCCTGGAGAGACCATAGCAATTACTCACTCCCTCACAACACCTTTTGGACTTTGGGCCACATTCGATGTGCTGCTCCAAATGTCACACACCTTAGCTGGCAATTAAACACCACTCTCCCTCAGTGCCTGTTTTAATGGGCTTCCTCTACTAAAAATAAAAGCTGCAAGGTATTCTCATATCACATTACAAGAAAGGGTATTGTGTTTTATGGAGCATAATTTATATATAATTTGCAGATATTCTCAAGTTATTAAGCTCAATTAGAGCGGCATGATATCTTTGTATTGTATGAATGATTATGAAAACATTCACCGGGAGATACAGGCAGCTCATTACACTTTCTACTTGATTGGCATATGCAACTTTTTACTGCTAAGAATGGCTTCGGTTATGATTTGCAAATGCGATCACCAGACATAAAGGCTAATGAACTTCTACTACAAGCTACTTACAACTTATTGGAATTAAATTGTGTAATTAAATGTACAAGTTGGTAAGTTAGAGTTAGAAGAGCATGAGTATAACAAGTATAAGCAACGTTGTAAAGGCAAACCCATGAGTAGCCCTTTTAAAGACATGTAAAAGTTTAAAAATTCACATGTGGGGTATTTACTGTTTTATTGTATGTTATGTCGTAGAACAAAACCTGAAAATCTCTTGAGCTTGTCTTAACCACAGACATTATTTCAGGCATCTTACCAAAAATCCATTCAGAAAGTTAATTGACTTTGAGGCAGGGGAACAGGAAGTGCTCAAATTCAAACTCAGTTTCGGTATTTAGGACTCATTCTTTCAGCACTCACTATCAATTAAAAACTTGCCTCCCTATTTTGCATATTCTCTTTGCAGTGAGTGCGGAAACATAAGGTGATAATTTCCTACAACGAATCAAAACACAAGGTCAGAGAGCAGCCACACTTAATGCATACACCAGCCAGGTCAAAGTTTGACAACACTCTCCTGTCAAGGCTCATTCAGTGAGACTGAATCACATCTACCGTTCTCTGTTCTGTTCACCCCAGTGTCACTCTGCAATGCGTAAAGTCCAATTAATAGACTAGTATCTATGCATGCGTGTCACAATGGCAGCTGCCTTACCCCCTCCTTCTTCCTGGGCACAGCTACAACGGGTGCTCAGTGTTTATGTCACCTCTTAATTGCATTTTTCCCCCATGGTAGAGGTATGGCTTTGTGCAGACGCCCCAAGGAAGAAAAAGAAGGTCAGGCTGCCAATTTGGAGCTGGCAGGTCGAGAGTAGCGGCAGCACTTAGTTTCGCTTGAGAAGAGAATGGAGGGCTGCTGCTCATCTATGGAAACCAGGACAAACAAAAGAGATAAGTGAAGGGGAAAGGAAGACAAATCCCCCTCCTCTCTTTGCAGTTTGGAGGCTCTGGGAGAGTGACATCAGGCTTACAGAGAAGTCCCATGTTGCATGGCTACCTGTGATTGAACAGGGACAACACAGAACAGGAGGGGTGGATTTTCAGGAAGACATTTTAATGTCCTGTACCACTGAGAGTATGCAAAGCGAACACACAAGTACATCTCTCATAACCATTTATACAAAGTGTTTGTCAAAGAGGACTGCCCACGTCGCTCCAAATATAAGCACAATTAGCACTGAATTACTACCTTTAAAGCCAATTAACTGTTAAAAGCTCTGATTTCTTCATTATTTTAAATTGAAAAAATACAAAGGCAATGTTGAGTTCCATACTTAATCACAAGCTCCTATTCTATGACCCCGACGTAACTGTTTATCAAACACAGTTGGTGAAGAGACCTTAAATAGACTTTCAAAGTCACTTAAAGAACAAACTGTGAAGCTGAAGTAAATCATACAGGCGCCTCATGATAAAATGTCATGTAACCCTGAGGCATTTTGATTTGCCCCCGGTGATTAATGGATTTCGGTGATCTGGTCCTGTTCAATGTGGCGATGCTCTGTAACCTTAAACAGATCCCAAAGTCAGAAGTCTAAAGTAAGGAATAAAGTATAGGAACTCAGGCCACTGCCCTTCATTGTTAAAGGGAACGAAAGCGCAACAGCCATAAAAGATTCCACTGCAAGCAAAAGAAAAGCAGTGCTTACACTGCCTAAATAACAAATGGCCTTTCAGCAGAGTTAAGAAATGTGTGCCCCAGTTGCTACTATGCCTTCTCTGACTTGAACAGATATGGTTTGACAAAGAGCCAGTGAACCCTGGACTTTTCGTTTCTTTCCATTTCTGAATAATTTCCATTAAACCATCTCAATGTGGCAGTAGTGGAGGTGAGGGAGAGGGGAGGAAAGAGAGAGAGAGAGGGAGAGAATGAAAAGATAAGGGGCAAAGGTAGTTAAGAGGCAGTCGGTTTAGGACTGCATAGACACAAAAAAGAGGATAAGATTAGGGCCAACAGTATATCTTTCACCACTGCACTCTGTTTGAGCCCCGCCAAAAGTACTGCCTAAAAAAACACAAAAAAAGAAAGAAAATAATTTGCTTGTGACGACAAATCAGTTCCAGTGAAACTACATTTTGCAACATGAAAAGAAAAAAGGCACCTATCTCTTTGACCAGGCCTTTCTAGGGGTGGGGGGCTTGCACACTAAAGGACCAAGGCTATTTAAAAAGCAGGCAGTATAATCTCTATAGATCCCCGTATTTGCATTCCAGTGTGTCTGGGTCAAACTGTCAGTCTGTCTCTCACTCTCACAGTCTGTCGGTCACAATCCAGAGTGTCACTGCACCAAGTCAGGAGGACATGGCAGCTCTGGTCAGGAGTTCATCATGGGTCAACAACTGGGTCCCACCCAAGGGGACTGTGGCTATTGTTTATGGAAAGGGATCTTTTCTGTAGGCAGTCAGCCATGAAGGTCTGGTCTTATTAATGCAAATATATCTGCATTACACAGGGTGGAGGTGGTGGACTAATTGGCAATTGATACGATTAAACCATCATATTTCTTCTTTCGGGGCATACAGCGATATGTCATGTTCAGTAGAGAATGAGAGTGAGGGATGGAAGAGAGAGGCAGCAGGTGAAAGGGTGATGAAGTTAGGTCACCCATCAAAAACACACCCATCACTCCAGTGGTGACCCATCTGCACCCCACCACACACACACACACACACACACACACACACAGGCACAGTTATACAATAGCAGATGCTGCCACACTGTTTCTGCAGCTGTCTCTGCCCTTCAGCCATGAACCAACATTCACTGAATCCAGACAAACAAAAGTAAGTGCTTTCTGACACCCTGGTCAATTACAGAGGTATATCTATCACAGCCTCCAGACAAACCTCACAAAGAAAGGCTCAGTCCAAGTGCTACACCATGACTACTATCTCCTAGGAGCAGATGTGAATATGGCTGTTACAGGCAAGTTATCCTCAAACAGCACCCTCCAAAACTCCTCATCTGCCCATGACCCAAGCCACTCTCATGACCCAGCACAGCAAAGGACACGGCCATTACTGTGAATAAGACTAAACACTTGGCTTTCAACTGGGCTGAAAACTGGAGGAGCCTTTGAACATCGTGCCGTATGCTGAAAAAGAGCCTCAGTGCTGGCCCTGGGGGACGCCGAGCCTTGGCCTCACTCGCTCATGTTTTTCAATCCACGACCATTGACACAAATGAAAAGAAAATAAATTTGAGGGAAGAAAAAAGATTGCTGAGAGGAAAAGGACGTGGCAGTAGGGGCGAGAGATTTCAATGCCCCAAAGGACCTAAGGAAGACATCTGAGGTAATTTCTCCACAAATATAAAAGTTATTAACACAAAATGAATAAATGTCTTTTCCTGCCTCGCTCTCTTAAGGTCTCCCTCCTCCCATGCAGCATTTCTTTCCTACTGGGAGTGAATACCCTCTCTGAAGTGCTCGTTTTGATGGTGCTGACTCTTCTTGGTCTCTGAGGAGCAATTACAGCTGCCCTGTCAAATACCACAACGCTCCAAAGGACCAGTTCACTGCCTGAGGGGCCCTCTCATACCCCTTGAAACCCCAATTTCAACCCCTGTGAAAGTTGGCCCACAGCAACCCTTGAACTCTAATGAACACAGCCCAAGACAAGACCAGGACAATAATGAAAATAGCATCCTAGTCAACAGTGGGATCCACCTCTATACCTAAACCTATCAACCCCTAACACAACCCCACACCCCCAAAACCCCTACAGGCACACCTTTCAAAGACAACCGCCATCCATTTTTTAACTCCCTGGTGAACGAATCCTTATTAGTGAAGGAAATCCAATTCTCTTTCCAAGGCAGACCTTGAGGTCCCCAGTAGCCCACCCACATCTGAGGAAAAGGTTGCCATCGGTGATGACTCTATTCAATCAGCTCCATGGCCGGGAGGTGAGAGAGCGTGGCAGGCTGGACAGGGGGTTTCTAAATGCTCCTCATCATCACCTCTGCGTGTGTTTTTTGTAGGTGTGATCATCTGGCTGGCCCTCAACCTTAATTAATCACCTCCTGAGGTCGGAGTGGCACAACAGCAAAGGGTCCACACACAGTCCACCTAGCACCACAGCTCCCTGAAGGAGGTGAGAGGTGATAAATGTAAAGCAGCACAGTCTCCATGCTAATGACACGGTAAGCAGGTGGCATGCTCCGAGACCTGAACCCTCGGCCAATTAGATCCACCCACAGACCGGGGTTGCAATGTAATACTCGTTGCATGAATACCACATCACCATTGCCTGTCTGGTGCAAGTCATTAGGTGTGATTGGCATGTGGGCCATCACCTGCCTAGCTCAAGAGTTTGTGTGACAGGCTGCCTGATAGCACGTAGCTATTATAGCATCCTTCCAGAGGTGATATCGTTGTACTTTTTTTTGCAGCACTGCAGTGATGGAGCTAATTATCAGGGATGAAGAAAGACCAGGCAGGATAATGTAAATGTCAGTGGTATGAGAGAAAGGCTCTGAGCTCTCATCAGAATTGCTTTGAATCTTGCTTCAGTGATCAAAGGCATGCAGCCGAGAGAGGGGCACAGAGCCGGGGCCAGTTAAATGAAGGTTAGATTATTTCATACACTGAGAGAGCTAAAACATTTATACCACCATCATCTACAATCACTTTTTGTCTTCTTTTAGCTTCTACAACCATCCATCTTGTATAAGGCTGCACAATTAACCGAAACATCATCTAAATGGCAATATGGCCAGGTAAAGTGACAAAACAGCATTATAACTATATTATAGCAGTGCTGTAATTCTGAAGAGATACCATGACTTAAAAATTGTCCAGATTTAAGAAAAACACGTTTGTTTTGTGCAGACCCACAAAAAATTCTAATTTTGTCATAATTAAACATACTAATTTATTTCCACTCCCACACTAATCATGAATCATACCGCAATATCTGTCAAAACAATCGCAATATAAAGTTTTCTGGGGCCTTAACACCCACGTGTCACCCTCAAATAGAAAATAATAAAGCTAAGCAAAGATTTACAGATAAGATAAACTAGCATGTCATGTACTAAGAGCACAATGTTGGAGGAATAACTGTGTTGTTATTATCCTCTTTCTTTATAAATTAATAAACCATCCTGATCAATGTCTTATAGCAAGCCAAACACATTCTTAATGGCGACCTAATGCTTTTTTAATTGCAAGTCTTGCAGTTCACTCACCATGTCACTGTAGTTTAATGTTTCTGGCCTTGGCAAGCAGCTCTACACAGCAACATGTAGGTAGTTGACACACACAATGCGGTAGACCCTCCTCCCACCATGATGGAGAACCCATGTGTCTGTTTGCTGTTTCTGTTTTCAGGGATTATCTAGGAGAATATACAGGCCAAGAGTAGATTTATAAAGTGTGCATGTGGGGGGTGAGTAAATGTAGCCCCTGTGCTGTGTGTTTCAATCAGATTGAGCGGGTGCAAGCGCAGCACATTATTCTCCGCCTGCTCTGCATAGCGCTGTGCTAGGCTATGTCCTCCTGCTGTATTAGTGTGATGTATGACCCAAACGCTGTGCTGTGCCACACCACACCGCACACACTCCTACCACACTGCTCCAAACACCCTCTGCGGCTTTTTCATTCTACCTGTCAAACTGTTATTCATCTCTCCCTCTCTCTTCTCTCTCAGTCCCTCCCTCCCTCACACTTGTTTTATCTTTTCACCCACCCCTACATCTCTCTGCCTTATTGTATCCATCACTTTACTTTGTCTTGGTGAGCATTCCCACAGCTTTGTTTTGCTCAAAAAGAGCATACTATTGCACATAGCTTACTGTGAATGTTGTACATGCATCAATATACGATATTCTGGCTCTATCAATTCCAGCCAAGACTTTGGATGCATAGTATAAAATACATTTAGAAGTGAGTGGCAGAGATGTGCAATTCAAACAGGATCAAAGCACCAAAGGTGTTTGTCACATTTGTCCACTGTGCTGGGCTGCTCTGACAGCGAGTGACGACTTTTTCCATCAGTGGCACTGGAGTGTTTGACAACCAGTCAAAGAAACAGGAGAGAAAGTGCCTCTTAAGTTCCACAAAGTAACACCGCATCTGAATAACACAACTTGTCAGTTCAATGCTGCTGTGCTTCAGAGAACTGGAGCTTGCTAAAAGGAGGAGGGAATGAGGTGCAAAGGTTAGAAATGTAATCTGAGAGAGACAATTACCGTCACTTATGGTGTCTTTTGTGAAGCAGACCTGTTTTTATCAGTGACGCTAATTTATCTCAATGGTATTTACAGAGGACCAAGAGGATGGTGCTGCGGGAGGGAGAAACACCGAGAAAAGGCTGTCAAACCAATTCCCACCAACCCCCGCTTCCTTCATTATCTATGGCTGTTGGCTACAGAAATACTTAATTAGGTGGCTGGTTGTGTGCTATTGCTTTGTCTGCCTCCTTTGTTCTTTATATGTATATATGCTTTATCATTAAAACAAAAAAAGATGAGAGGTGATGGTTGCTTTTATACTAAGGATGTGTGAATGGGGGGAAAAAAAGAGGCTACTGATCTGAGTTCTATTTATGTCAGTGTGAAAAACACATACAGTCCATGTGAAAGATTTATGTTTCATATTATAAATTCCCTCATAAGACAATATGGGTG
>NW_023339718.1:2297137-2298829 GCF_004916995.1 Morone saxatilis
CTTTCCATATTAAAAAGACAGAGTATCAAAAATATTTTCCTCCAAACTCTACTAAACCTGCAGCAGTCACATCTCCCACTGAGCAGCTTTGATCATGTGTGTTTGAGGGGAGGCAGGTGCTTCAGGCATCTAGTGAGCAGGGGCCAAGGCCTCGCCCCTGAACTCCGCCAAAGTTGGACGGTTCAGCCAAAGCTAAAGCACCAGTGCAGCCTTGCGCAGGACACCCAGGCCACCAGCTCCACATTCTTAATCACACTGTGGAACTGATTCAATTCATTTGGCCTGGGAGCAGATATGGAGCCATTACGTCCTTATTAACAGAGTGCGGAGGTGGAGCCACACCTGAATGCTCTGGAAATGGGCAGAGCGCTCAGCTGATTCCACTGCAGGAGGGACACTGTGTAGGAGGAAGGGAAAGGGAGGAGGGTGGGGGGCTGCTTTAAAGACGTGGTGGCTAAATTTGATTAATCCATAAACTGATTTACTACATCTGATAATGTGCTGGTAACACATCCACACAGGGACTGCTATGATTATATCAGTTATGGTTCATGACCATCTAAGATGAGGTTAAGCTTTGGGCTCAGACGAGGGAAGGGGCGTAATTGAGTTAGCATTAGGGCAATACCATGCCTTGATTTCTACCGAGGTATATAAAGTGTGACATGTAGCTTGAGGACACTTGGTTTTAGGTAGTTAGGCCAGATTTCTTTGAAATTTCAACCCAGTTGGAAGTTCAGTTATCAATGAATTAGCAACAACCTGACTGTGTAGTATGTACAGAACCAACGATAACGCTAATCGTAGACTATATTGTTATTTTGGTAATCAATCAATTGTTTTGAATAATTTTTTCTGAAAAATATCAAAATTCTCTGATTTCAACTGCTCAAATGTAAATATATTTTGGATTCTTTAGTCCTCTATGACAGTAAACTTATTATTTTTGGGTTGTGGACATAACATTTTATGGACCAAACAACAAATCACTTCTACCTCTAAGGGCCAATTCATACCAAATCAAACGCTGCAGCAAAAACATTCATTTCAAATGGGGGGTAGTGCATTTTTTTAGAGCTGCGAAGGTTGGGGCCGAAACCCAGAAGCTGAAACAGAATCAACTTTTGGAGAAACACAACCAGACGTCACACTGCGGTGGCAAATCCGGTCAAATTACTCTCTAGTCAGCCTGAAATGTCACTGACACAGGCACTATCAAGGCAGACTTCATGGACCAAACTATGATATTCTCCCAGATGTGTTTATTTCGTGTACCCAGCTTCGACATCTGTGTCTGGCTGCGGTCAATGCTGCAAAATAGTGACACTAAGAAGCTTCCTTTGGTTTGTGTCCATTTGTTTAAGTGAGAGACAGCTGTGGTTGAGCTACATAGACAGTGAATGAGAGAGAGAGTAGTGAGATATAAAACTGTATTTTCGGAATGATTACGTCCTAAAGATAAGCAGCTACTCGCAGCACCGTCTGGTCTGAATGCGGCTCCGCTGGCGTGGCTGCTCGCCGTAGCGTTGCCGCTCCCTCCGTGCTTTGGTGTTAAGTGGGCGTTTGAACCTTCCTCTCCGCAGCGCAACGCCGACACCGGAGCCACAGACCGCTCCTGTAGCATCTGTGGGAAGTGCCTGAGCTCGGCCTCGTCGCTGGACAGACACATGCTGGTCCACAGCGGGGAGAGAC
>NW_023339718.1:2298929-2377073 GCF_004916995.1 Morone saxatilis
AGAAAACCAGTGAATCAGAGAAATACAATGGCCCTATTTCCAGCCTCTGCATTCGGGTTTTAATGAGATACAGTGCCCCCAAAAATAACATGTATAATCACAGAAAATGAAAAGTCCAGTCTGATATCAAACTGCCAGAGTTACAATAAAACAACTGAACTGCTGCCACCATAGAAAGGAACACATGGATTGTATATACTCACAGCTATAAATAAGTAAATAGGAACAAGAGTATAAAAAGTGTGAGCAGACGGATGGAGCCCAAAGTGCCAGCTGATCGCTCCATAAGGGAACTGAACACAGATCACTAGACCTCAAGAGGAGGAGGAGCAGGAAGCCACTCCTTGGCTTGGTGGCCAAAGACGGATCGCCAGGATGGTATTTCCGGAATGTTTAACCAAAGCCTTGAGAAGCTCGAGGGATGCTGAAATTATACACCCCCGCTCACAGGCTGTGCAAGTCTGCGAGCTGTTACTCACAGCTCAGAAGAATGCAATTTATGCGTCTGTTTACTAACACAAGCACTTTGTTCTAAACCCCAGGAGGGTCACGTTCCTCCACCAAGTCAGTTTCAATTCTCCATCAAGGTAAATACTGTGTGAAAGTGTTCCCACACACTGGCACAGTATGATGGAAGCTGGTTTGAGTTTTCCGGACTGATCAAAGAGAGAGTTTGAGAGAGCGGAGTCTTTTCTGTTCCTACACTCACATGATACTTGGGGCTTCATGGTTCACGGCACGCCACATGCTGACGTCAGAGAGGCTTGACACATGGAGCAGTGGGGACTCATAAAAACAACACAGGCATTACGTCAGCAGCTACAGAACAGACGCACTCTGAGACACACATGTTTACCTGACTGTAGCTTTAGAACCATGGGAATTCTCTTCTCTGCTCTGTTGCCTGGCGAGCATTTAAGATGGAAGTCCAACAGTATTTCTGTTTTACTTTTTACACAAAGAGCCAAGGAGAGTGAACTCAGATTTTCAAGTACGGTAAGGTCTGTGTGAGCAACTAATAATTACAAGTTGTGAGATAAGACGAGAGAACAAAAAGAACAAAAATACATCTTTGAGTGTGAAAGGCAGCTACCCCAGCACCATCACCACCCACCACCCCCTCGGGCCTCCCTCTCAGACACATGTGTCATTAGCCATCCTTTCTCTCAGGCTTGATTGATGTTCCCTCTCCTAACACAGCCATCCGTCACTAATCATTTCATATGAGACTACGCGCGTTCTTGACTAACCATTAAGAAACCATTTATTGCCAAAGGACAGCATTAACTGGCTGACATTGATTGCTGCTTTCATTTTAAGTTCACTCTCATCAATGGCCAAGGAGCAGCAAGGTTGTTAACGCGTACTCTGTTTGTACAGCAGAAGAATATAGAAATATCTCAATTTATTTCAGCCCAGATGCTTTTGTCTGCTACAGTTGCCTTCTCAGTGCAATGGAGGCTTTTTTAAGGTGCTTGACCCATATGAACAGTCCACTGCTGATGAATGCATTTTTCCTCCTCGTTTTGTTGCCCATACAATCCAATGTTTGGTCAAATGGCAGGCATAATGTGGACTCGTGCTAAGACAGTGCCCTCGCTTTCCGGTGGAGTTGCTGAATGTGCGCGAGAATGATAAGCTCAGACTAGGGGAATCCTGGGATGGCTATGAGGCATTTTGTGAGTAATCTGACCCAGAGGGCAGGCTTAGGCCGAGCCATGTAGTAAAGGACAATGAGCCAGAGCAGTGGAGAAACTCATACACAGCGGCTTCCCCCCAAATGACTTTAGACACGCTTCCGTCCGCAGAAACAGATTATGGCTGTTTATCCTCTTTTCATTCGGAATTTTTACATGTGTGAATTGGAGTCTTTGGCCTGATAATGGCAGTTCTCCACACCTCCCTCTCAGCTATCGGCAGTCCAGGCTCTCCAATGTGTACTTTAAAAAAAATCAATTGCTACAGCTGTGAGATGAGAGTGTAATACTGAATACATTTTGTGTTTCCACCTCTAATCTTCTCCCTCAACATGTCAGACAAATTGTGCTGCCTCTGCCAAATCTAATATAACTGCGCCCCCCCATCCCCCCCCCCAAACATTTTGTGCATATATACACACGCACACACACACACACAAACAAGCCCAGCGCACACACGTACAGGAGGGCAGACGGGAAGTGGTGAGTGAGAAATGGAGATTGACAACGTGGTGAGTGGTAATCACAGCCAGGAGAGGATCAAATATGTATGAAAATAGCGTGTTATAGAAAAAAGAATATTCTTCCCACCCTGGAGGATAGACCACGCGTGTAATCTGCATGCTGTCTGTCCCAAGGCCCCTGTGTTCCTGCTCTTCAATCTCATTCACCCAGACCTGAATTATATATGTTTTTGTATTGAAAGATAACACTGCCCACAAAGCATTCAGGATTCAACCACTCAAAGCCGTGCTTCCCTGTGTCATGGTTAAGTCCCCTCTACCACATCCCATCACATTTCCCATCCAGTTGCTTATCGCCTCTCTCCACTTGAAATGCCAGTACCTCCCCTCTCAGCAAAACTGTTCCGCCACTCTGGGTAATTTTATGCAGCGATTTATCACGCCACATCTCGTGACCACCTGTCATGTGGTGATAGCATTCTTGGTACTATTTAGCCAATGCAATTACCAGAGAGGGGGTCTCTGGTTCAGTCAGCAACTTCACACATAGCAGACTTCAACCTTATGACTGTGGAAGCTGCTATTATAAGCAGGTCTGCCAGAGCCCAGACCGCTGGTATAGGAGCTCCGCGTATGGGATGTACAGAAGTAGACGTGGAGCTCGAGTGTCCCAGACAGGATCAGGGAGAAACGGGAACGGCGTTGAGGAAAATGAGCCATCATCAAAGCATGTGTGAAGGCTGCCCGTGCTGGAACAGCAGAGTGTCGCCATCTTTCTAATGACAGCCAATTTAATTGAAAATCCACTTCTTTGTCTGAGAGCAAACAATCCAGTGTAGAGGAGCTGGGGCACTATTCCCTGGCTCAGTAGTTAACAGTGAAATAACAGGGAGAGGAGGAGGGGGAGAGGAAGAAGAGAGGGAGAGAATGGCTGAAAGAAGGGGGGAAAGAAATGGAGCAGGAGGAACAAAAAGTAAGCTAAGAGAAGGAAAGTAATAAAAGAGGGCACCAGATATGGATAGAGGAAGGCGGGATTACAGATTGGACTGAGAGGCAAAACGTTGTGAGGGTGGGAGAAAGAAAGGGGGGAGATAGAGGCAAGGAGTGAAGAAAAGGGGGAGGGGAAGGGTGAGCAGAGTAAAATCCAAGCTCAGCAGTCTTCCTCAGGCTCAATTTCCAGGACATGATTAGTTTGGAGTGATGACATGTAATGGGTGCAATAAAAAAAGGCTGCTTCTCCTACTCTGAAAGAATCATTCTTCCCAAAATAGAAGCCTGCACTAAAGCTTAAAAACTCTGGGGACTAGTAGCCTTCATCTCTCCTTTTGTTCCACAACTGCCATGCTTGTAAACCACTACTAAAACAACCCACTAAGTATCTGTCAGTATCTGTGTCTTTCACTGCAGAGCACCCTCGGGTAGTCCCAGCCAAGTTGCTATCACTTCTTAATTCTTAACTCGAAAGCTGCTCCTAAAAACAGTCCTCACTGTCGGCTTTTGGCAGGAAATGATGGGCACTTATTTTCACCCTGCACGGTCATGTGGCTGCCGGTGGCACCAGCTTGCCGACTACCTCATGCCTCCCATTTGCTCTTTTCCACTAGGAAAGCAAGTTCACATCGATTTGTTTGGCTCCTGATGAGCAATAATCACAGTAGTCTGGCTTGCCTGACCTCTCCAACACTCATTTGTTAGCATTTAGACAACAATAACAGAACTTGTTATTGTAAAGGGCAGGTTTTAGAGCCAGCATTAACATATTACCTCCAACAGGGATGGGGATTTGCAAATGGGACAAACAGCAGAGAGCTTTTTAAAGAGAAAAAAAATAAAATGGAAAAATAGTGCTGTCACAACCTTTGGCTGAATTCTGCATCTGTAATGGTTCAAAATGTTGCCTTGAAAGCATGCTGTATATATTTTCACAGGAAGAATGCAGAGAGAGAAAGATATCTGAGAAACACAGAGAGAAAAAGAAAGATTTGTCAATTTCTGCAGGGAATGTGATGGTTGGTTGACACAAACACAAACCTCGCCTAGCAAAGCACTGCAACCAGCCCCCTGCGGAGAGCTTGGGACTGCGATAACCAAGCAAGAGAACGGAGAACAAAGGGAAATGAAAAAGCGTGAATATATCAGGGAGAAAGCTAATTGACTCCAAAACACTTGCAAGGGGTTTTGGGTTCATGAGCTCCCCTAACATGCCCTCCCTCCTATCACTGTGCTTGCATTCCTCAACTTATAACCTCCTGCTCTTCCTTTCCTTTCATGTTCCTGACACACTCCCTTTCTTCACCTCTGAAGGGTAGCACTAAAGTCAAATGTCAAATTTTAGGTCTCATCACAAACATAGGTAAATCTAAGATTCCTCTCAACCAACCTGTGCTACTGACCCCATTAACATTAGCCACACAATACAGACGGACTGGACTCTGGCCACACCCAGACCCCCTGCTGCTGCAGAGTCCCAGACAGGGTGTCCTGGCCTGGCTCTACCCCAGTGAGCAACAACCTGGTCCCAGCTCTGCTCACCAGATTGACTCCGTCTGTGTTAGCAGCCTGGTGTCTAATGCAAATAAAGTCCATCTGCTAATTCTAATCCATTCACCCTCCACTGATGTACAGGCAAAGACACACATGCATTTGCGTATGTGTGGCATAAACAAAGTTCTGAGGGATGAGATCACATCCTATCTGATAGAGCACAATACTGTAAATGTGATTAATTGATACCATCACTGTTGTTATAAAGCCTTTGTGCGTCCTATCACCTGATGATCAATGATGATAAAATAAATGGCAAGCTGCTGTTGCAGAATCTCTAAACATATTGTTGTCCCGCAGGGTAGACACATACACAGCGACATCCTCTGAGATAACAGCATCCACAGGAATTAAACTGCATCACGGAGCAGACCCGCGCGCACACACACACACACACACACACACAGGTAGACAAGAATGTAACCACATATATGCCACAGTAACTCATACACTTCAAGCGATGCAGAAACATCCACACGTGCACACACACAAAGCCTGAGGAAAAACATAGAAAGAGATCAAATTTAAGTGTAAACATGGAGAGAGAGGATCATGAGAACTCAGCAGTTTGGGGATGCTAGGAGATTAGCTACGCTTAAACAGAGCAGATACATGTACTAAATATGCTGCAGAGTAGTTAAGCTAATCGCACACATCCTGGGGATTAGCCCATATACTTGTGTTAGGGGAACCCTAGCAAGCCAACGCAGTAAACACATTAGTGGGCAGAAAACAGAGTCACAAACAGAGGATCCACTGTCACCACAAAAAACAAAAACAAAAGAAAATCATCATCTCTGCTTAAGGATGGAGCAAAATAAGAGGGAATGAGCCCCAATGCAGCACGGCCTACAAATGCACAAATGTGTACCGTATGTGTGCACATGTGCATTTCATGTTCAAGTGTGCACTTATTCCCAATTTTGGTGTTGGTGGTTAAACGTATGCAAAATAGTTCACACTGCATGAGCACCAGTGTGTGTGTAAGAAAGAGAGTGTAGTTGGTGTGTGCCGAGCCTCTGACTTTGCACATCTCACGCATGCTGGATGAGTTCTTTCCCTATAATCTCATTTAAACCCCCTTCACACACCATAATTCAATTCTCTCTTCTAGACAATGACCATGTCATCTTAATCTGGCAGGTAGATTATACAGCATCCCACACAAGACTGCTAATACTGAGGAAACGGCTCGGGCTATTGTAAGCTCCTTCAAGGTTGGATGGGTTGCTATAGATTGCTTTAGAGGATTGCTTCTGCCACTCATGTTTTCCACCACTGGTTTGGTTTCTTGCCTTTAATCTGAAGAAGTATTTTCCTGCTTTTCACCATTCGGGAATCCTGCACATTTTCTGTGGGTTTGATTGGTTCAACTTCAGAAACCCCAACAACATGCTGCTCTGAATACTTTACTCTGCTCATCTGTTTCCTTGCATGCGATGTAGCTTCTGAATATTCATTAGCTATCTTCAACAAGAGCCACCAATGTGTGGGCCTCTCATCACAGGAAGGCATCTTGTTCTAACCCACAACATTGCACAATCCCACTGACCAAAAGGCAGACCTGTTGTAAACACTTGCAGGTGTTGAGGCGGGGAGCCGTGGTGAGCTGCTGGAGATATCGAGCTGGCAGAGCTCATATCTAGCTTACAAGCTACAGCTCCCATGAGAGGTAAGTGGGTAATTGAGCCAAAACAAAACCAGCTAATAATCTGTATTTCTACAAATCCTGCTTGATAGTGAATCAGATATAATTAGAATTTTTAATTACTGTCAGTAATCAGCTAGAATACTGAGATGAAATGGAGTGGCAGGTGTGAGCACACTGGTTGTCTGGCAGTGAGGTCCTGATGCCGCTCGCATCAAGTCTCCCCAGCGTGCTCAATCGGATTATAGCTAAACCATCCAGCCATAACAGGGCCTATAAGGCCTCCTTCATACCTTAACCACTTATCCTGCCTTGATCCACCCAGCAAGGTTCCCTAAACACTGGGCACAACATTCCTCTTTGCCTTAAGGGCGGTGTGTGTGTGAGTGTGTAGAGGAAAGTTTATGTTTGATCACAGAAAGATTAAGCCAATTTAGGGTTGTGTCAGACATAAAATTGTAGAAATCAAAAGATTATCATACTATCGTCATGTGGGCACATTAGCATACTAACAGGAAGCTCTTGAGAGAATGTGCTCCTGCAATCCAGTCCTGCGTGGCGCTGACCTCAGTCTAGATGCTGGAGCTGGAGCCTCAGTATCACAGAAACACTAACTAAATGTGACGCAGGCCAATGTTACGAGAGAGATGCACGACAGGATTACAATAGCATACAAGATTTTACCCCGCCTTAAATCATGGGTCAGATTCTCCTGACGCAGTCCAGCTAATGAAAAGCAGAGACCAACAACATTCCTAAGAAGAAGGGTACAACAAACAAACAGATACCAGTACAAACAAAGAACCACACAATGAAAATAGCATTATAGTCCAACCACAAAACCTCTGGAATATTGTAAAGAATAGACAGTGGGTGCAGACATTCATGAAATTTGCTTATTTTGTGTAAGACCACAACAAGTCACACTGTAAATCATTAGTTTAGCTCTCACAGAGTTCTAAAGCTTTCTTTTTTCTATCAACACATAAAAGCCACATCTGCTCTCTGGTCGTCAGAGAGTTTGGCTGCTTCCGCTGTTACATTACAGCATTGAGAGCATCTCAATAGCTCCATTAACTATTGAGCTATCGTTTAAGGTGTGGCCTGCAAATACGAGCCCCCAGCCAACAACCATTGAAGTAGAGTCTGCCGGAGAATATGCCAAACTGTGATCCAAGCATCTACGTACATCATGTGGCATTACTGAGTTCAGGCAGTGATCACATCAATAGCGTCTACTTTCATCCTTTGAGCGTTTGTCTCTTCAGAAGATTTGCCTGTGGAGCAGAAGGTTCCTCCTGCCTCCAGGCTGTTCCTGTGGAGGTCTTCTCCTCCTCTGATCAATCCTGCGTCCCTTTGTGGGTCGTCCAACAGGCCAGCCAAGCAGACAGGCTAAGTCAGACATGCTTTTCTCTTACTTTTGTCTTCCTCTGTTGACCAGAGGGAATGCTGTCCAGCTGGACTAAGTTTGCCTCCCTTCTCTTTATCTCCGCAGTTGCAGACTGCAGTTGTTTTGGACGACACACTACTGGATTGTGTTCGCCATGTGGATGTGAATATGGATGTGTGCGCTGGGGAAAGAACCAGGGTGTTCAGTAAATCGTAACCTCAGAGGAATGCATCATGTATTTCTGCAGAATACGTCTCTGTGTGCATGTCTCCATTGTGAGCTTCTCAGAACAATGCAGCCAGTGTGAGCCAGCACTGTAAAGTGGTCTGTGGTGCGACCAGGTGTCTCCTGAGTTGATCCCAGGGGTCCCGTATCAAGATATGCTTCTGATATCCTAACACCTCTCACTGCTCCCAAGGAAGGATAATATGGTAACCAAGGGGCAGATTGGGAAAGTTGAGAGGCCCCTGAAGATCACATCCAGGCACAGAAGCATGCTAAACACAGAGAAAGCCATCTGTCCATTCTAGGCAGTCGTGTACAGAATACAGTGGCATACATTGCCATTTATAACACAACACACTATTTCTGGACACACTGCCTACTGTCATCTATTCAATAGATTTATATCAATATACCTGTGAAGTCAATTATTTTTTACGATTACAAGAATGAGTTTATGTACACACCATTCATGTTCTGCCAGTGCTATAGTTAAAAAGTCTGAATCATTACTGTAATATCCACAGAAGAAATGAAGGCACTTGATCTACCAAGCAGCCAAAGACCTCAAAATGGATCTGAATAAATTCCACATTAATTCATTCATGTACCAAATAGTTTCTGTCAGCATCCACTATAAAGCAATATCAGCAACCCAAAAAATACAGCTGCTTCGCCAGTGTTTTCCACTTTGAGCGTGGACAAAGATGTCAGGTAAATGGATCATGCCATTTGGTGTGCGAGCGGCTCTTTGATTTTAAGATATTAATCCAGGCCTGTCTTTGTACTTGCGCTTTGCTGGTTTTTCCAGATGGAAACTGAAATAACCTCAATCTCTTTTCTTTGGTGTACTTTTACTGTAGTCTGAAACACTATTTTTATTTAATGTATACTCCATTTCACAGTGTTCCTAAATTGGCAGCATTTGCAGTCTCCATCAAATTAAACTAAGAAATACATGGCTCACAGTGGTCTGCAGACATCTAAATTAGGTCTGTATGCCAACCTCAGTTGACAGGTTTTATCCTCATCTAGTGTCCCCTATATTTAAAAGGACAAAGCAAGGTTCTCATACAGAGGCAGGGGTGAGCTGTATAGAGAGGAAACAGGGCTGTGTTTGGAAGGACATGGCTAAATATATCCTCCCCTCTCACCTCCCATTCTGTGTCTGCCACCAGTTTTACTCAACCGAGGTCCCAGTTGCACCCTAGTCATAACCAAATAGACAGCTGGCAGTCAGTTATGTTCCCACACTTTGCACTGCGAACAGGGTCCCTCAGCACCTAGCAATGTCAAATGCACCATTCAGATACCCCTAAATATTTAATCAGGACAAGTAGAAGGCAATCTTCTACATCCACTGGCATTAAACATTTAATACCCAACTGACATGATATCTAGTCAGCCGAGAGTTAGTCAAGTGATGGAGAGCTGCAGACACTTGTTCTCTTTATAGTTAAATTAAAGGCAAAATTAAAGACAAAAAGAAAATTCCAACAGCAAAAAATATAGAGGGCAGCACTTTGCTAAGCGTAGGTCAAATTCAAGGATCTGACACACCCTCACACACAGGCACACTCAAAAACACACACACACACACACAATGTGGTAAAGGTACGGTTCTATACAAACATATATCATCTGTGAAAGGTGAGGAACGGAGCCGGCTTGTGAATCCCATCAGTCATGGCTTTGGAGTAAGGTTAAAAGCAGGACAGGGCAGCCACTGTCAGTGCGCACAAACCAACCAAGGACAGAGAGGGAGGGCTGAGGGCAGTATGCTGTATACTGTAAATATATAACATCACAAATCCACAAAGGGCACAGTTTGTTATGACACTGCTACATTACAGCTGTGGATACAACCGACCATGTGGAGTTGGAATTGCCAGTTAAAGAGGAACTCCATCGATTTTACACATCAAAGTCTGTTTACAGGTCCTGGGTAGTACTACTGTATATGTGAAAAAAACGTTGTATTAAGGCTTTTGTGGCTCCAAAGGGAGCAGCGCAAAATCTGAAAAAATCTGAGGTTTTGACAAGGACGGAGAACTCGCGGAGTAAAAAAAGATGTTATTTCTGGTTGTGCTGCATTGATTTTGATCCTTTTTTAAGTGTCCATCATGAATCCAACAATATTATAGGAGTGCAATGCCAAATTGGTGGTGTAGTGCTGATACTAAATGGTTTACTCTATGTGTTTGTCTGAAGTACACAACTGAGAATTAAAAGATCAGTGTGTAAGACAGCTTATAGCTATGTAATTGCAGATTGCAACTCCCTTGCTTCACCCTCTATGGGTGGAAAAACACAATTGGCCCTATCTAAAGCCAGTGTTTGGTTGATCTGTTCTGTAGAAACATGGTGGTTCAACATGGCGGACTCTTAAAATCCTTTAAATGTCAGAAATAAAAGTGCATTAGTAGAGGTCAATATTGAATTTGAGTCTACTTGTTTGCAGTCAGTTCTGTAGCCTACTGAAAAAGGCATCAGAGGGCACAGGTTGCAAATTTGTTCTGCAATGAATCAGCTGTCAGGAACTTGCTGAATATATTCAGTGCATCGAGTCAATGAATCGCCCCTAATTTTGCACATGGATATGAGAGCAGCATAGGTTCGGTTGCTGGTCTACACACGTCGTCAGTGTCTGGAGGAAGATGGTGTGTGTGGTCCGAGTCAATAGTATCAAGTGGTGTTGTGCAAACACACGTATACAGTATATAGTATACATACAGGCACAAACACACACACACAGAGATACAGATGCAGATACTGGAGGTGACCCAGCGCAGTGACAGGGTGGGACGTGACTTGATTAAGAATGGCGAGGTAAGAGTGATAAAGTACCATCTAAATCCACCCACATCCTGTGACCCTGCAATAAGTCAAAGACCAACGACAGCCACATACACCATAAATAATGTTGTCTGATGTCAGGCTCAGCAGCCCTCCCTCTGCTCAGGTTTATAGATTCATTGTTTGACTAGATGTAAGACTAAAAGTGGAAAACTTTGCTTTCGGGAAAACCCACTTAAAGCAGACATACCCCACATAGCAACTAATAAGATGCTAAAGGCAGCTAAATCTAACTTTCTGTTCTCTATTTTCTATTTTCTCCTGGGCCACATGCACAGGCAAACACAAATAGCGCACACACTGAATTCTATGTCGTACTTGTGATAATTCATGCAATCACTCCCAAACACATGAACACATCATGTGGGGTTAATAGAGCAGGTGTCCACTGCAGAGCTCTCTCTGCACCCTTGGCTCCCGAGCCAATATTCCGGGCTAATTTGAATAAAAAAATCTGCAAACATTTGCTGGACCATTCAGGCTAATGTTCAATCTGCTGCTCTTTGACACAGTGCCACCAGGCACCTCATTTCCATTCCTGAAGCCAGCGTTGCAGTGTCATGTGGTGAGGATACAGAGGGGAAATGAGTAAAATTGGGTGAAGAGGAAAAGGAAAGAGAACTCAAGAGTATTCAGCCTGAAAAATATTGTGACTCGTACACACAAATGTGTCAGCAGAACATCATCAAGGTCAAGGTAGAAAATAGAATTCTGTTACTCTTTAAACAAACTGGCACAGGTGCAAGAAAGTGCAGAAAAAAGCAGAAATATTTGACAGAGGAATAATGGTGTGGAAAATACATGAAATTGTAGGGAGAGTCTTGCGTTTTGGGTAAACACTCACCACAGGTACTGGCATTCTCAAGATGCTCTGGCAGAAACATGCACACATATATATCCATCTCAGCTGACATGTAAACGGCTGACAAACACAAGCTCACATCTCCCAACATACCAGCACATAAAAAAAGAAACAGAGAGGCAAACAGACAACAGTAGGATAGTCTCTTTTGGAAAAGTAATAAATGAGAAAAGAGGATGCACGCTGGAAAACATGCTCCCATGATGTTATACCGCTAGCTTTTATACATAGCAAGAGTTTCCACTCAATTTCCTCCTCTTATTTCAGCACCATCCTTAAGATAATATCTCCCTCTGCCTCTTTCTCTGTTCCAAAGGCATGATGAGGGTTGCATAAAATTAGCTGCTTGACAGGGGGAACGTGTCTAGGGGCAACATGGAGGACCTTGTTTCCAAAGAGTCTCGACACACTCTGCTCAACCCCCCATATCCCCGAGTAACAACATGAGATCAGATAGAGAAGGGAGAGGCCTGTTTAAAATAGCACCCCACAGACACTCTTCTGAAGATTTGAACTACCAGCAAAAAAAAAATACAGAGCGTAAAATTATGAACTCGGCGTTGACATTTTCGACAAGCTCGGTCTGTCTTGTAGGTTTCTACCACCCAAAATGAATTATGGATAAAGTTAATATATTGTGAATATATGCTGTTTTGTTGTTTATTGCAGTCAAAAAGGAAACAGCGGTCCTTCTCAAAAGAACACAGAGGTGAATCTGTCATCTCGTACCCTTCATGCACTGAAAATAGACAGGTCAGAGCCTTAAATGCTTCATCTACTCTCTGGTATCCCAGTCCAATTACAACTCGTCCCAGCAAGCCCTTTCTTTCCACACTCTCACGGGCTGTCAGATTCCGATATGGAGGGCGTTGCGATATTGAAGGTCGGTCAGTCTGCACACTTAACCTCATTTCCCAACACTCTGCTCTGCCTCTCCCAGAAGAATCTTTTGATTGGTGTCCATTTGAAAAGCGGGCTTAAGGTTTGACGGGAGGGGTACGGAGGGTAGGGGAGATCAGAGCAGCTTCAGCATAGCCTGAGAAAGGAGCTTTTTGGAGCACGACTCCTCACTGCAGTCAGTTATAATGGTTTTCAATTAACCAAGGGAAAAGACGGTGAACTAATCTGGGCTAGCACAGGAGAACCAGTCATGCAATATTCATGTACACAAACTAATGAAAGCCCAGATTAGCCTACATATTTACATGGGGGTCGGTGCTGTGTCGTCCACACATTAAAGGAGTCCACTGCCGAGAGGAGAGAAAGAAATAGACGAAAAGGGGTGGACAGTACATTAGGAAACGGAATCAGACAGAGAGGAGATAATGAAGAGTAGAAAGGAGATCAAGAGAGAAAGAAATCAAGGAGAAAAAATGAGAGGTCAACGGGACACAGGGAAGACCTTGAACGAAAAGGAAATGGGATCATGAGATAAAGAGGGGAAGAAAAGCAAGAGGAGGTACGACTCCTCAAAAGAGATTAAGGATCATCTGCATTTTGCCTTTTCATCTGCCTTCGCCATAATCATTCCTCTCTTAAGGCAGACAGCAACCCCCACTCCAAATGACACCAATCTGAATGAGTGATCTTGACAAATTGGGCTGCTCGAGAAAAGAGGATGCTCTTTTGACTGAGGAGAGGGCTGCAGACTGTGGGGAGTCTACGGCAGGGCAAAGATATAACTGTAATTGGCTGCTACACTCTCCCTCCCCTAATCTCCGACCACGGAAAGTGGCGGTTGGAGAAAACGGGACAGCAAGCACGAANNNNCACGAATTTCAATCATGTCTGAAATGTTATGTACATGCATGAGAACAATATGGGAAATTCATCCATAATCCTTAGTAGGTCACAAAAGACTTAAAAGACTTCAAAGCTGGATTAATGTGTGACTGGACATACCAATTCCACACTGGGTAACTTCTTACCAAGTATTAACATTGTATGTCAAACAAGAAGCTAATCGTGGGTTTAGTTTGAAAATATCCTTTGACCTTTTGTAGAGGTCTCAGAATTAATTTTATGCTCCACAGATATCTAATTTTATGCTTTTACGGACTTACACATTTGCAGAATAATGGAAATGTCCTGATATTTTTCTTCACTTAGGAAACCACTGAGGCTGGTGTGCTGCAAAATGTTCTGTGTTAACTGCCTGCTTCTGTTTCATTTTATGACTGGTACATAAGAAGCTTGTGTACATATGCTGACGGGCTTACAGTGGAATGCGATACAAAAAGTACACAATTTGTGGCTAATTTGAGAAAAACTTTCACTCTCTTGTTTCAAGGACCTAGAGAGACTAATGAATTCTACCAATGTGCTGGGCTAGCAGGTTCTCCCCCTCTCGTCTCTACCTGCCTCAACTTTCGGAAATGAAATGTGAGAAATGGGCCAATTTACAGCTAAAGGGTGTTTCTTCCTAAGAGACACCGACATAAAGATGGAGTACAGACGATGTGCAGAGGTAGATGGGGTTTGAATTTAGACAGAGAGAAAAAAGATGTAAGACAGGAAAGCAAGACGTTGGCACTAATATGAGTGTCATCTCTGAGGGTAGGCAGAAGTGCTTGAATTGCATTTTTGGACTTTAACTTCTCCTATACAAAGAGACTGCAGTTGAAGAGCAGCTCTTGATCTTTTCAATCAGCTACCATGACAAGAGCTGCTCAGATATTCAACAAGCAGAAACAAAAGAGAATGTCAGCGTTGAAGAAGTTCGCAACACTCAGAGAAGTTTAAAAGAAAAGATATAAAGAAGTTGGAAGAAGCAGGCAGAACAAAGGAAGGACGACAGAAACGAATATGAGAGGTCCTCCACCATCTGTTCATAATTATGTCTGGGGTCCGTGCTGCAGCTGAAATACTCTATAGCCCACCATTTCATAGAGTACAGCCATAGCTCTGTTACAATATCTCATCACAATGCTCTCATCATTCTCCTTTATAACAAAAGCACAACGCAATTTACGTTCAACTAGTCATGTGTGTGAATTGTTGCCTAAAAGGCAGCAACATAACCTATGTTGGTGTTAGCTGTCAGAAGACACGTGTAGAAACCAGGTCATTGTTTTCTGTAACAGATAACTCCATTTTTATTCTAAATTCTTTAAATGGGGAAACACCTACAGCGTCTTTGACAGACAAGGCGGCGGTTTCAGGACGCTTGGCGGAATAAACTAAGCGCTGCAGACTGACGGAGACAAAGCTTTCTAATTGCTCTGACATCACATCTGTTAACTCCTCAACACAGCTTTCAGAGGATGAGACCAGGAGGTGGAGGAGGAGGTGGGTGGGCCACTGGGAGGGGTATCATTTCTCGCCTCTATCCCCCCCTCCCTTCCTCATGGGACCAGTTACATTTTCATCTGATAGAAACTGGAAAACCACCATCTGTAATTAGATTACAAATAGATAGATGGAATGAGAAAAAAATTCTTAGTTAATTAACTCAAACCATATTCTAATCAGGTTTCATAACTCCCCCTCCTCTCAACAACCTCCGATCTGAATCCTCTCACAAATCCCCCAGGACTCACCGTCACACAAGCCAAGAAGAGACGGGCACTCAAACAAGATCATTTGACGCTAATTTTCCAAACAGGAAAGCACTTAAAGACGCACTTTAAATGAGACAACTGAGCACGTGCATCAATAACTGATGAGATAAAACTGAAGTAACAAAACATGTATGCGAATGAAAGGTCCAAAAACATCCTTCTGTCTCATGTTGTTTTGTGTACGTTTCCTGGGACGAGCAGTTCCTGTGCCAGTGCGACAGTTTCCGTCATCGCAGGAAACGAGGACAGGGAATTAAATGAGTCTCACTTTATAGGAATGGGGACAAGTGGCTGTGATAACAGTCAAAGAGGTGTCTCAGAAGGAGTGTCGCCCGCCACATTCGCATCTCCATTATCTGTCAACCTGCCAGTCCATCTGTCTGTTTGCCACACAGTGCTCAGAAGACTGACAAACTCCATTTACAAAGGAAACGTGTGTTACATGCACTGTGCGATGAGGAAATGCAGCACCCTAAATGTGGCACACTGATCAGCAATTTTGCTATTGTTCAACATTTTTCATCAGTTTCTAATTATTACTCTTTGAATAGAAATAAAGAATTCCAAAGTATTTTATCAAAGCTGTCTCGCAGACAGTCATCAAACTGACAGCTCAATCACGCAGCCATTACATTTGTCTCTCACTTTGATTAGAAATCCATTTCAAATGTCAAGTCAATTTTTATTTTCAAGAACAAAGCACAGCATGAACACAAAAAGAGAGGACAGACACAGCTAAAACAAGAAGAGCAAGAGATTATATGTCAAACTGTTTCTCCACACTGTTACTTAAACATTAGGATACCCATAGTTTCTTCTCTTCAGGAAACAACTATTTATATAAGCACTGCTATAACAGTATAACAGGGCCTCTTTCTTGGACAGTTTGTTTTCTTGATGAGCAAAGTTATTGTATATCTTAGCAAAAACAATGCATCTACGCTGAGAGATTAGGTAAATTTCTATTGACTAAGGCCTTGAACCGTGTAATTTCATCAACTGCAGAATCACAGCAACAGGGACAAACCAACTTATTAGACTTTTAACACAGTGCCAAAAAGACACACTTCAAAATACCAACTGGCAGAGAAACACCCAACATTGTCAACAGATTTGAATTGTTCATTTGGGACCAAGAGCACGTTGGCACATGGAGGACTGCTTTAATTTCTAAACACCTGCTCACGCTCTACTTAGACCACAAAATACAACCGGCACAGAGCTTTTTCTCCTCTCCAACAAACAAACCGGGTCTGCCATTTCACTGAGAGTGGTACCACAGCCAACCCATCTCCCCTGAGTGTATCCATGCATGTGTGTGTGCGTCAGAAGAGCCACCATCACAGCAGCCTGCACCTGCTCTGCCTGAGGCCCTACTCCGTTAGGAAGTAGGGCCGTAGGAGCAGCAGCACAATGCATAGATGGAGAAATGAGGGGATGGAAAGCTGGGGGGAAATAGATCTGCTGGCATAAATGTCAACAGCTCAGCTCAAACCAGCTATAGAGCATTTGAGGACCTTATATGAATTCATTTGAATTTCAAGCTGATAGCTGTTGAGCTTCTGTGCACTGCAATGCCATAAATAATACAATGTCCCAGTTGTCTGGAAGAAAACAAAACCCAGTGCTTCCAGGTAAGAAGTTTGTGTGCGAGTTCAGCTGTGCAGTCTTACAGGAACCTGCTAAAGGCAGGCAGCTTAGCCTGTTTGACAATTTCTGCTACTGGTCAGAGCCTGATGGACACATGCAGTTGTGTTCACTGACAGACTCAGGCATGGATAATTTCACATGTCCAAATGCCAGCCAGCATGGCTATGTTACAGTAATGTCCCCAGGGCACTGTTGTAAAACTGTGCACTGCCCGGCAGCAACAAACGAGAAGCATTCAGTGTCTGTAAAGTATAATATATCCATTCATTATACCACAAGGCTCAGCAGTTTGAGTCAGCACCTCAGCACCTGAAACCGTACCGAAACTGTACCGTAGCTTTATCCAGACCTAATAGGGCAGCTGTACCATACTATTCTATTGCAGCATTATGCCTGGCAAAAACTATTACAGCAGTTGCAGCCTTCTCTGCAAGTGAAAAAGACAACATTGTTCATAGGAAGACGAAGAGGAGCAGGCTAACACATACTCCCAACTGTAAATTGGGAGGGTAATTTCACACCTGAAGCGTTACGCCAACTGTTGTGTGCCAAGTTAAAGTCTTTTGTTCCAATGAGTGATTATGTACCTTTTTTTTAGCCCTCATTGGAGCAGCTGGAACCAGTGCGTATACCAGTTTTTATTGCCGAAGACAGAGTAGCATTCACAGCACTAAATATGTTCTGTTCAGCACGATTTCATCATGCACAACACCCAGACAGGTGGCGAAGGCAGAAAACACATTTTACATGACTATAAAGGCAGGCATTACTTAAAATAATGGAACGGCACACCACAGACATGTGTGTGTAGTGTCTGGCTGGCCCCTGTAGAAGTGTTCAGCCTTGTACAGTATATTTAAACAGCTAAGAGGCTGCTGATGCTTGAGATTTCACAGTGGTAACTGGAGCACTCTCCAGACTGCTGAACAATACATGCTCTAATGTGGCCTCTGACCCCAGTTGCAGGAATATAGATCAAGAGAGAGGACTGGAGGAGGGGAGTACCAGGCTGGAGGAGAGAAGGAGAAGGTACAGTATCTCACTATCTCTGATGGATGATAATATTGCACAGTTTCCATAAATCATGTCCTATCTGACACGAGGATATCGCTCACTTGTCAAGACAACCATTTTCCAAGAGACTTCAAGACAAATGCAAAAAAAAGAGCATTTTTGCACAAATACACACAGTATGTGGGATAAACAAGTTGACACATATATTCACGGACACACAAAGAGATCTTTTGCATCTTTTTCACACAGCTCCTTTAAAGAAAGGTGGCGATGCAATTTACTGGAGCCGGGAGGGCGGCGTACGCATTAAGGTTCAAGTCACATCCACAAATGTAGGCTACATAGAGTGGCAGTCAGAAACAAAACAGGTTTTAGACGCCGAGAAACACAAGAGCATGCACAACAGGAGGTAACATGAGGGGGCAGAGAGGAGCCATGGTGAAGGGGGAGGAGGTAAAGACAGCATTATACTGTACGTAGCTATGGCTCTATTAGACGGCAACAGATCCCGTACTTAAATATATAAAATCTATGAGGCATGAGATCATCTGAGATAGGGAAGCATGGGGGGTGGACCACGGAGGTTTGTTCTGTGGTCCTCATTACTGAATCTATCTCAGTGTGCCTGTCAGTCACCACCTGTCTGTCTGCCTTGTTAAGGGTGCTGGAATCATGAATCTCCCTTAGGAGACAAGCCCACGGAGTATATGGAAGCGCTCCCAGCCCACATATCTTAGCAGCTATAAACATATGCCTGACATAAGTATCCCAGTATAAGCCTCATATAAATAAATCCAAACTTACAAGAGGGAACAGCAGCTAAACCAAACCCTGAGAGACAAAGATGGAAAAGGCTCAGTGGGTCGTGCTCGGCACCATTTCTCCTTCCTTCCTGCAGGATTTTACAGCCAGCAGTAAAAACCTTTCTTAGCTTCCCTCACCACATTCAGCATGGCAGGAAAAGTAAGGAGAGGCAGGGCCAGATAGGCCAGAGTGACGGTGAGGGGAACTAAAACAATCTGCTCTGGGCTTTGTTGTTTCTGTGACCCCTGGAGAAGCACTCTGCTGAGGCCGTTTGTGTGTGTCTGTGCTACACTGTTTGACTGCAAAAACACTGCACAGCACCTACTTCTTTAAGAGTAAAGTGGAGAGAGAGAGAGAGAGAGAGAGAGTCTCAGACTAATCTTGTTTGCCTCTCTCTTGCACTCTCATGTGCCATTTATCCAAGTGGGCAGTGGTCATGAAGATTCAGGGTTTAATTGACTATGTTTTTTTGTTTTGTTTTTCACAGTCGATAATCATCAATAATCTATTCCAGAAGATACTAGATACTGACCACTCAGGTGCCAGACCAAAACGTCAATCCAAGGAATGGAATGTATAGTCCTGGCTACATGAAGGCTACAGCTAAGCCATGGACACACTTCTGGAAAATTGAGCCTTCAAAGAAGGGCTTATGAATCCCATCTCTGACAAAAGATGAGATGGAATTAGTGGGATTTAGGGGCGTCAGCATGAGGCAGGGTGGTATTAGTGATGCTCTTCACACGTCTCCATCCAGGCTGCATCGCAGGACCTCTTTAGAACACACTAGCTGTGAATGTCTGTCACAACATACAGCACTGCGTTGGATGGAGACAGCTGCAGGGCCTGAGGACTGAGCTGATACTACGCCCAGCCCACTGGAACCAGTCCAGTGTGGAGTTATAAAGGAATGTAGAAACTGCGGTTTTGGCAGCTGTACCCTGATAAATGTTGTGAAACAGAGAAAAGTATGCATGTTTTTCAGGCCATATGCTGAAGAGATGTGTCACTGGTGCCATTGACAGCCCTCATTCGAAACATGTTTTAGCCAGCTTATGTGTGAAACACTGGCTCTCTTCAGTACATGCAAGACTGAGTGCATAATACAGAAGCTTAACCAATGAAAAGAATGAAAAGAATAGAGCTTAAGTCCTGCAGAGGACTGTTCCACCTCATAGAACAAGGAAATGTGTTCCTATTGATGTGGTCCATCAAGTCAGGTCCGCTTTAGTCCCTGTGGAGGCACCCAGAGGCAGGCACCTCCTGAGCCCTAAGAGCAGCTGACCACACCCCTGGAACAATGACCTCAATAAACTCGAACATAGCTCCATTTGCTCAAACAGAAGCACTGGGGGGTAAAGGAAAGCTGCAGCAAATCAGAAATGAGTGCTCTGAGGCTTGGAGGAAAACATTACAAATGGACTGTTCTACACATAAATCAATCTTTGCATTTACCACTTGCTATCCAAAAATCCATCTCCACACTCACAGTGGAATGTGCCGGTCCCAGGAATGAGGATTAATGAGAGCGGGATGGCCCAGTCACTACTGTCTCTATTGTTTCTCCTGTTGTATTTTGACAGTGGACTCCCAAGAGAACCTTACCAGGCATATACCTGCAGCCTGTGTGTACTGCAGACCACTGCGTCACAGTAAGAGCAAGGGAGGCCTTGCATTCCAGGAAGATCTTCTTTCTGTCCTCCATCTCTGTCCAGTTCTCCCAATGGGAGGCGGTGGACTGGGATTAACAGAGCGAGTACAGCACATAAATTTCAGCTGTATTGCTGAGTCGCTGTTCCCACACAAACCCCCCTCCTTACCTGACCCAATCCCCCACCCCCACCCCTATCTTTTCACGCCCCAGGAGGATGGGCCGGGAGGCTGGCCATGCAGCCGCATCCCGTTCCGCTCGGCATGCTGGGCCGTAAATACTGCGCAGCATCAGGAACAGCAGGTGCTATCACTCCCTATCATTAATTATCCCTGCTGCATCACTCTGGGGCCTCTCACTCCTAAACTCCAAATTTCTATCTCCTGCACCATCTTATTCTCTACACTCCAACCCTTTCCCATTTTCTCTCACTTTCATGAATTCCAACCATCTCAAATGCCATCAATGTCCACATCTCTACAGCAATTCCATTTCTCCTCCTCAATATCCACCAATCTATCTCCTTATTTCCTACAATCTCACAATCTAGCCCCCATTCATTCGTTTCCTGATGTATCTCAATCTTTGTCCACCACTCTCAGCTTCTCCAAAGTGATTCTTTCCCCCACTGACAGCCTCGCCCACTTTCTTCTCTCCTCATGTGTGTCTTCTAGCGCTTCTCTTCACATTCTGACGGGTTTTCCCTTGCTGTAAATGTATTCCAAAACTGCTGTGCTGCTGCCAGCCAAGAGACGTCACATGGACTGATGGAGCGCTGGGGGGAGAGATAGCCCTTTCCCCCCACCGGAGCGCTCATAAATAATACCGAATCAAAGAGGAAAAGCAGCATGAGAAACTCCCCGAGGTGAAAAGCCAATGAACATGGTCAGAGATGTAAGAGTGGGCCTGCTGATGCTAAAAGTCTGAGCTCCCAGTGTGTCTGGCCACAGAAACATGAGCAGGGCATCCTGTCCCTCTCAGGTGAGAAGCCTTCGTGTCAACTGTGTGGAACCCACAGAAACATCTGGCACAACCACAAAAACAAACAGTCGCTTCCTTCTGACTTGGTCACACTGCCACAAGGCATAATGTGAACTTTAAATTCAGAGCCTGCCTTCGTAATATGAGACCACCCAACATATGAACAGGTTGTGAGCAATTCTGCTCAAGATAACATAGGGTGATGATGACTTAAAAACACATCTGGCAGCAAAAAAAAAAAGAGCCATGGAATGTTTTTCAGCTGCTGCAAAATGCATTCATGGACAAGGAAAAACCACAGTTGAATTCAGTGTCTGTCAGGTATAAGACACACAGAAACTTGCCAAGCCACTGGAGTCCACAATTCATGTCCTAACCACTTTGGACTTGTGTGCACACAGATACACACATACACAAACATACAAAGACACAAAAAACTGTGTTTCTGTTACCCAGTGTCCTAAAAACAACAATCGCATAGGTTCGTCGTTCTCTGAATGTAACCTGGTGGCCTTAAAAGCACACTGCCATCTCTTACCTAACTCAGTGAGTTAGCTGTGCTTCAGGGCAGGTACTGTCCATATTTTTTAAGGCTTACCTTCCTCTAATACAAACACAGAAGACTGCAGTGGCCACTGCTGTAAACCCACCCTACCTTATTTATGCTATGAGGCACAGCAAGAGCTAAGTTAGCATTCCTGAGGCTCACAAAGAGAAAAATAATTATCTCTTTACTTGAAAGGCAAAGGGGCTACCTGTGAATTGCTGCACTTGGCTTTTAAGGCCATTAAAAAAGCTATATCTGCAGAAAACATTGATTATCACTGGGCTGATCATTATAAGAAACCCATGTCAATGGCATGCTTTACTCACATGTCTCCCATTCCACATTTTAACATTGTGTAATAGACACTCAGGCTCAGGCGGTCAGAACAACTCCACCAAAATTACAGGAAAAGAAAGTTAATCACACAAATCCCCTGTAAAAAAAATTTTTTTTACTCGCATTCTCTTTCCAGGGCAGATAAGCTATCTGCCAGCAGCATTAAGGGAATTGCTCTTTCTTTTCTTCAACATCACAGATTTGGAATTTTGACTCATTAGTGTAATCCATTATGAGGAGGTGGACAGGACACTCAGCCTGAATCAATTTGATTCTCCCACACTTTCTATTGATTCCAATCGAACTGCAAGTGGAGTGAAGCTACAGATTGAAAAGATGATAAACAATAAGCCTGGGAAAATTCAAGGATCTTTTGTGACACTACTGCGTGTGCACTTTCTTAAGAGAGCCTGGCATTCTAAAGAAATTGCTTTCCTTACAATGCGGAGCACAATAGTTGTTTTTATTCCAGTATCCTGCCTGCTTTGTTCAATATCTGAGTATAGCAGAGGACATCACTGGCAATGAACCAGAGTTCAGGGTGAAGAGACAATGTCAAAAACACACACACACTTTCGTGGGTGGCAAGTAGAGGCGTAAGAAAAGATTGATACACTTCAGTATTGCAATATTTTGTTATAGCATGACGTGTTCAAACCCCCAACCGCTGGATAGCTGTGTTGTAAATGTAAACTGAGGGCTATGATGTCAGCTAGGGACAGTAACAAATACAGTAAGTAATGTTTTTAACTCCAATTTTAAGCATATGGGGGTGTGTTCTATATACTGTAACAGTTTCCCTTGAATACGATTTTAAAATATATCGCCTCGCTTATAGTATCACAATATATCACAATATATTAAATAGCCCTGTATCGTGGTACACATACACATCACCAGATTCTTGAAAATAATCACCCCTTGTGGCAAGTCATTTCAAAATATTGTACGCTGCTCTGTGGGTCTGTTTACTGCTCCAAGTGCTTGTGTTCATAGTTAGGCATCTAGCATCCAACATCACCAACAGGTTAATTAATCAACATCACACAAAACAGAGTAACCATTTTCCTCCTTGATGAGAGCCGCTGAAAATTAGTGCTCTGATGTGCTCACCTTAGTAAAATATGAAAAGAGAATCTACACATGAAGGACAGTGTTATTTTTATGATTTTTTTCAGGTTGAGCACATATGACTGCAGTGTGGCTGGGAATCAATTCCTGCAGTGAGGAAAGGCTTTTAGTCCTCAAAGGGGGGTCTCATGGATGATTCTGGCAGATACACTGCACAGCTGTAGAAATCATTAGGGCATGCTCGCAGCTTTTATTTTCACTGATAATTCAACATTAAGAAGCTTGGATTTGATTATTTACTTTCATCTCATCGTTCAGGATGAGATTATCCACATTAATGACACGTTAATAAATGACATACAGAAATTAATTTAGGCAAAGACAGAGCAAGTTCCTAAGATCATACACACTGAAGTGGATTTCCCTATTACCAGTAGTAGTGGTTATACTACTTCTGGCACTGGTAACTAGTGCTCTTTGTACTGGTTAGTTATAATGACAGATCATCATCATCATGTCTCAGCTGAGAAGAAAGGCAGAATTATCTGAGCCAGAAGGAAAACATCCTGCAAATGTTTATGCTGCAGTTGAACAAAGTCTTTTGGGAAAAAAGAAAGTTTAGAATAATGCAAAACAGTTCATATAGGAAAGAAAATAGTTGCTCGTCCTTTCTTATTTTCTTTCTTTGACTCTAGACCAGTGTTAAACCCACTTCTGCAAAGGAAGGCTGCTTCTTGTCAGACAAGTGCCCCCTGCTGGTAAAAATTCTAACCATTGGCATTTTAGTGCTACCAATTTTTTATAGACCCCAGATGATTTTCAGATATTTTCCATGTTGTAATACTCCAAGGCTACGAAAATGGAGCAATAAGAGATTGCATGAAGAGTACAAATTTGTCTAAGAAAAAAAACATGTCTAACCGTGGAAACCCAGACACATGTTTTAGTCCTCTTAAAGAATAATCTAAAGGATGTAGGTACTGAAGGAGGTGCCAGCTCATTCTGAAACTTTTAAGTGTAAATCTTGCTGAGGTGCACTTTCTATATTTAATTTTCTACAGGTTATTTTTATTCTTACACAGGATTCAACACTGTTTGTGCAATAACACAACACAACTCCAGATATTCACTCCAGGATGTCTCGATTAGTCCAGATAAAGAATTTAGGCCTGTCTGATGTTGTTAAGGGGTGCAGGACATACAGAACACAGGCCAGAGTGTAGAAGATCAACACAGCAACACATGTTATGTCCCTTAGTGTCCACTATTGATATGCAAGTATATTATTATAGTAGTATACAGTGCAGTGCACAGCAGCTGATTGCTGCCTCTCTCAAAATCATTTACACAGCCTGGGAGAGGAAAAGAGCCTATAAATAGCGAAAAAGATCAAAGTGGAAAGGCAACAGAAACTTATTTATCTCTGTGGACTCTTCCAGTTCAGTACAATCCAGTGCAGTACAGTGCTGTTCTGGTTATTACTATCTATAGGTTCTAATAGGAAGGCAGTTACAGGCAGTCTGTGACCGAGCCCCCTCTTTCCAACTTGTGATCTACCACAGAAACGTTATTTATCACAATAATTGGAAAAATATATATATATCAGACAGACTCACCTTCTTCCGGGGCTGCCATTTCATCATATTTGTAAACCAAAATTGAACAGCATTAAGATATTATATGAGAATGGAATGTAGATTCAAAGAAATCCAGAGCGCAAGTCATGCTGCCTCTCGACTTCCCTCAATTGTGCAGCAGATTTTCTCCAAGAAGCGATGCATGATGATGTGCGAGTCTCAGCTTTGCGGCAATTTCGGGCAGACAGCGCAGTCAACCCAAATCATACACCGGTTAAATCCACAGTCGAGCTCGGAGAATAAATCAGAGACACATGGTGTCGACTGACACTGTTTGGGGGAAAGGTTCCTGTGCGTAAATCCAAAGTAAGAGTCCGTTATGAACCCACTCCCTGCTCACTCGGCACGGTGAATCGGCGCCCCCCAGAACCAATCCGGACTGTGTCTAAGGAAAAATGTATTCTTAAACTTTTTCGAAACGAAGCCGTCCCTGTAAGTAGGCTACAGCATAGGTCCAGCGCTCTCTGATCCAGAGCGAACGACAGGACGACGAGATGTGTGCCAACATGTAGAAATATTCATCACAGTGGTCGAATCCCGTTCTCCAGCGACCGAAACACACTTTTGGAAGTATTCGAGGGGAAACAGTCAAACACAGCCCGGCGGAGACAGCGCGACAAGCAGGGAGATTACTTTCAGGGGGAGGGAGGAGGGGGGGTACAAGCAGCAGGAAAAAAAAATCCCTGGAATTTCTGTGAGGAGCTGGAAGGAAATCCTGATTCCTGCAACAGCAACAAACTGGACTACGGCTCTCAGATGACTTCCTTCCCTGCGCTCCTCCAGCTTTGCAGTTAATGGACTTGGAGCGGTGGAGCTGAGCAGGCAGAAGGTAGCAGGGTCATAGCGCCGCCGGTGTGGACGCACATTTGCCCAAAAAAGTGCGCTTTACATTTACGCACTGAGCTGACGCTGCCATCCAAACAGGAAGCAGGCTGTGGGTTGGTGTATTGCTCAAGGACACCTTTCCAGGTACTAACCACCTGCCAATCTGCTGTGCCAGTCCAAGATGCTCCATATAGAGTACAGGAGACTGACCTATGGTTATGGTGATTTCTGGGTGGAACGTCCTTGCGTAACCTTCCTAAAACTACATTTAGTTACAAAATGGAAGTTGTCAGTGTACTTTACATAACGGTATTTTAACTACATGTAACTAAATTTTATTACATGTATTTTATATATTATTATCTTATATTTATATATTTTCAACAGAATTTAGATCACCATGATGAAACGTGTAGCAGGACCTGGTATAGTTCAAATAGCCTGATGTGTATTCATTTGGGGTCCTTAACACCTAAAAAGGTGGAGAACCACTGAACTAAAGGGTAATTAAATATCTGTTCTGAAACTATAAAGGGCTGCCCAAGTTATCTCCAGACAAATCATTATGTTGCTCCTATGACTTCCCAGTAAGGATTTTTCCCTGTGCTATATTTGTTGTATATTTTCCACCTAAAATCTCTTACAGGATTACTAAAGATCTTCATTGCATTCCATTAAATTGCAAACTTGTCTGACCCATTAAGTCAGGTGCATCGGGTGCTCAACAGGTCTATGTGAACCCTGCAATGCTACACAAGCTCATCACAGATTTAAGTGTTGTTAAAGAGCTGAGGAGATTCAAATAACATCACATTCCACTGCTGCAGTGATCTGCTGCCTTGATCAGGAGAGGCTTCTGATGCTTCTGTCCTTGATTATTTTTGTCTGAATAGTAAATCGAATTCTAAAAGGCACAATTCACAAAGGATGTTGAGCCTTGGACACTGGAAACAATTAAAGCCCTGTTTGTGTAAACTTTGCATGTTTCCTCCTTCTGAGAGCAGCTGTCACATGTAGTACAGTGTGCAATATTTTACTGCACACAACCATCACATGCAAGACATCGCCAAGGACTTGTGATTGGCTTTGTTTGGCCGGCGTGAGAATATATCTGCAGCTTCACCATGCTTAAAAACTGACTTTTTATTATTAATTGTGGAAGCGGGCTGAATAAAATTCAAAACAGAGGACAGGGTTATTCTGGTAGGAAACCTCTCACCACAATCGCTGCCACAGTCACAGAATGAGAACAGAACAGCTATCAACAGTCAAAACAGATCTACTGTTGCTGAACCCAGCTGCTGCCGCACAAAACCAAAGTATTTATCACTGGATACGTGACAGCATTAATACAGCAACTACATTATTGTTTATGCATGAGGAGTTTTCTCAGAGTAAAAGTAAGGTGAATTAAAGAAAAGGTCGATCCCGAAGTGAGGTGAAATCAGTTTAAACAATAGGCTTGTGATTCAAATTGGTTTAGGTAATGGACTCTATGGAGCTGTGGGCTGGTCAATAAGCCGGTGTCTGTTTGGGGTCAGCGGGGTCCACAGAGCACCTAAGGGTCACTCAGATAACAAAAGACAAGTAGGAGGAGGGGGACAAGCTGACATATGGCCTCATGGACAAACCCCTGCTGTGCACGGGGAGTCTATGAGACACTTGGTAATCCACATGGATGAACATGAACAAAATGCTTGACACTACCTCCACAGCCACAGCTGGCAGCCAAACAGAATGACACTGTGGTCAAGCATTGTGATCAAAGCACACGTTTGTAGTCAAGTGGGGGGGGGGGGGGTTTCTTTGTGTGCTTCTGTGTTACAGTATCTGTATTTTGATTCACTTGAAAATAGACCTTTACTCCTACGGACAGCTGGCTCCTGTTTGCCCTGTGCTCCATCCAGCACAGTACGGCAGCAACTAAGATACTATTTACATTTATGTTCTCTTTCAACCACCATGCTTACACTTAAACATTGAAGTCCCACCATCTAACACAGGTTTACACAAGAGATCGTTTCATAAAAGGCATGTTTGATGATCAATCAAAGGCCACTTCAGCGTGCTGTTCAGCAACAGTCTGTTCGTAGTGAAGGCTGTCATCTGGCATCTCCATACAGAAGCAGGCTCCCTGTGCGTGCCTCTGCTTTCCCAATCAGAGCCGCACAGGAAATCAGACTCCAGCCTTCAGAGGGAAACAAAAACCCCCTCTTTCATTTTCCACAACTTGGAGCCGTTTAAAAGTTTGTGCTTCCTTTTCTTGTTCTTGCCAATCATGCCCTCAAAAATGTCTCCACTGTATGTTGTGATTGTGGGCTGATTTCAAAAAGATGACTGCTGTAAAGATGTTAGTTTACTCTTAAATAAATATGAATTAGCTGCACAAAACTCATGTTAAAGGTAAAAAGTTAATCTCCCCAGGCTATATCAGGACTAACACTGTTTTAGAGTCACTGATTGTTACTAACATGTGACACAAAGGAAGGAAAACGTGGCTTATTTTGTGGTTTGCTAACAATAATCTTGCCTGAGAAATGTGAAGGGAAATAGTTTTTAGAGCTAACCCATTAGGAATTCTACAGCCTTTGCTTCACTTAATTTACTATTTTTTTTTCTAGTAAAATGTCCTTGTAACTGTTCAATTTTTCCACAAGGCACACATTTTCTGCTGGAGTGAACAGAGGTTTGTAGGTTGATGTTGCAGCTCAGTCTGACACATTTCCACTTTAAAGAGTCTTAATTTGCCTGCACATAGCAAATCAGTTCCACTTATGATACTTAAAAAATAGACAGATTTGTGAAACCAGTGAAATTTAACGTCCAACTGAAATCTATCTTCATGAAAATATCCCATCGAATGTGGGCAAATACAGGTTTGTACACAGCTCTTGAACATTCACCTGCATGTATGTCTGCTTGCCTGTTTATTAGTCCAGACTAATGCAGTGTGTGTGATAGCAACAGAGGAGATGTGAAAAAATGAAAACTGCCAGGACGGTTTTTAAAGACCGCACAGAGGAGCAACACTCCAGAAGCCCTCCTGAATGTCTGAGGGTAATTTATTTTCACACAGACTCTTAAGTCACGACACTGGAGTGTCGCTGTGCGCTATCTGTCCCCCATTTGAATAAACAGTGGCCTTTTAATTACAAGGGCTAGAGTTTCAAGGCTATAAATTCCACAGTGAGAGCACAGAGATATGTACCTTAATGTCACATGCACGCACATATGTTTGTAGCGATATTCAAGCACGGGACAATACATACAATACTCAAGAAAAGATATTACAAAAAACGTCACCCAAATGCAAGATTCATAAAGGCGAGGGCCTTGAAAACTAATTTATTATATTTCCAGCACGGAAATTTATAACATGAGCATATAATTTACACTGTTTGACAGATTGCTTCCCCAGTAAGACATGGCAGATGGATAAATCTGTTTTGAAATGCTTAACAACATTATAATAATAAAAGTGTTAAACAGCAATGACACCCACCCACTCTGTTGTGCCGTACATCACTGAAAACAAATAACCCTCATCAGCATTCATTCATTCACCTCTTTTACAGTGCTATTCTTGGATGATGTTGTGTCAGAATTTAGCCTGCTGTGGACTATGTGAGACGGGTGTGCACAAGGGTGTGCGTGTCTATGTGTGTGTGCAAGTACATGCATGCATGTGTCTTACTTGGAGCTTGGTGTTGATTAAGTGTCTGGAGCCTGAGGGGGGATAATGAGAGCCTCTAATTAATGAGCCCGTGCATATCTCAGAGTCACAGGGTCCTATCTGCAGAGAACAACTCCACACACACCCATACTCACAGCACATACACACTGAGACACACACACACCTCAGTGCACCGTGGGGATCTTTCCCCACACTGCACAGCATTTTCTCCAGGGAAGCCCAGCTGGGAGTGTGTCACTCTGGCTGCTGTCCCTGATAAGTGTCCTCTAATAGGGATGGATGGGGGTTAGGGAGGCCCGCTATGAGAAGGTCACACGCACTGACCACCCAACGTGCCCCGAGCAAAGGCTGATGTTACGGGCCCTGAAAACCATTCCAAATCTTATTTGTTTGCCTGGTCTTGTCTACAGGGAGCAGAGCGGTTCATCTCCAGAGTCGACTCATTGCTGAACAGAGTGAAGGCAAACACTCACACCAGGATGAATCAGTCGGGTCAGTGTTCAGCTGGAGGCAACCACACCTCACTATGCAGTTTAATAAACAGTTTGAAGAGTGTGATGATTTGGTCTTGAATGACAAAAGCTGTTTTCTGGAGTGTAAAGAAAGCATATTTTTTCAAATTTCTTTCTTCAGTGCCTTCAATTCAGTGTCTGCTGGTCAGCAGGTTGTCTACACAGTGATGTGCGCTGCAGGTGGATCATCTGATTTCAATGTCACATCACGCTCAACAACACTGAGGTCATCTACAAGCACAAATTGACATGGAGTCAGGCTGCAGGGGAGGGCACAGGCAGAACAGAGGCAGAACATTCATTCAATAAAGTCCAGATCTGGGTTCAATCCTGGTTTTTGTGTGGAATAGGACTTTCCCTAGGAGATAGCAGTTAAAGTAAGTGTCTGAAGGGGGCACCTAGCTGTCTACATCCTGCCCATGGCAAAAAAGTAGAAAGCAATGAAAAGGACTGTAGTACAGGAGAACTGGCCATACCGCATTGGCAAGAAAAAAGCACGTAAACAAATAAATGCATCAGCATAGATATCTGGAGCAACAACAAAGCATACATCTCTAAATGTTGAAAACTAAACATGGCGGTTTCACACAAAACATCATACACGTTCTTTGTTTATTTGGTAACGCTGCCTTAGAAAACACTCAATTACAATATCATCTGTGCTTATTCTGCCTAATTTCCTCTGACAAGAACTTCTATGTCTGTCTGTCTCCCTTTCTGTCAGTGAGCATATTTTTAAAACTACTTAATGGACCAGTTCCCCTTCCAAGCGTGTAGAAGAAACTAAAGTGGCTGCAAGGTTTGGCCCTATCTAGAGCTACTGTTTTGTTTGTCCATTCTGAGCTACTGTAGAAACATGGCCGTTCAACATGGCAGCCTCCGTGGAGGAGGACCGGCTCCCTCTGTAGATAGAAACGGCTAATTCAAGGTAACGAAAACAAAACCAATAAATATTATATTCTATTTCTGCAAATAGATCCTCCTAAATGTTACACACTTGATCTTTTGCGGTATTTAGTGGAAAGTTAGACCACGGGTCAAGGAAATACTGAACAGTCACCATTTTGCCATTTGTAAAGCCACCAATACACACTCGCTAGCATTTTAACCACGCCTACAAATGTCATTGAGTTGCTGTAACATATTTGAAATAGACTAGCAATGAGTAAGAAATATTAATGGTATAATAGATAGAGAATAAAATTATTGTATTAAAATACAAAAACAAATTTATGGATTTTGGCTTCTAAAACAAAAAATTCCAACTGAGTGCTAATCAGAAGACGAAACTGCTGGGTCTATTGTCAGAATTGGAGTTAATTTGCGATTTGCGGGTTAAAGGTATAAAGATTGCTTACATTTACATAAAAGAACATCCATGCATACAGTTCAGACGCACTACTACTGAGGCCCCTGGAGTGTAAGTCTTTAGCCCCACAGAGAAAACATAAACACCCTTATCTGTATTCTGTACAGTGTGTGATGATAAAAATGCGATTGAAAGCTCTCTTTTCTTTTGAGACATTATAGTGCTTAATCAATGATTGTTCACACAGTGTAATAAAGACATATGATTATGATCTTTTTATTCTCTTTCAAGTCCCATCCCCTGATTTTCTCTTCTTTATTTTTCTACACTAATGAAGAAGGGCTTGTTTATCCTCTGGAGTCGCTCAACAGTAGATTTGTGTGAAGACATTATGCAAAGAGAAGGACCTTTGCTTTAGAGATGTGTTTAATAATTCAGTGGTCTTGGACATGGATGAAACAGGCTCCAGCATATTGTTTAAATCAGGCCAGCAGTTAAATAGGCGCTGGGGTTTGACGTCTGCGGCAGGATCAATAATAACAGCGTTGCCACATACTCCGACGCATGAGACATCCTGTGTGGTCCTCAGTCTATATACTAAACATAGAGACGGAGCAGGACAATGAATTCAAATGTGTTTGTGTCTATCTGCTTCCACGAATACAAATACACACACGCACAGAAAAACACACAAAACCATGCTGTGGTAAGACCCACCCATCTCTAGGCCCTCATTTAGAAAACCCCAAAACCAAACTCATGCCTCTCTTTTTCAATTACCTTTCTTCCCACCATCGTCACCACACCAAATCTATCTAAATTCTCCCACAGTCTCTTTTTTTCCCCCCTTTCTCTCTCATATCAAATGTATCCATGTGTTACCATCACAAACACACACCCACACACATGCACACTGTGTCACACACCACAATCTGGTAATCATAATAAGCACATTAAAGCATTAAAGCAACAATTTATGGCTGATGATCTTTTGAACAGACTACAATTAATAGCAAATAACTGCGCAAATATTTAACTACTTCTAAGATCCTCTGTAGCCTCTCGTTTGGTTGCTGTGGTTGTTAAAATGAGATTTATAAAAGCTAAGTATGGCTGAGCCAAAGCCAGACCAGATACTGTGGCTTTTGCTCCAACAAAACATGTTTTTTCTTCAATGATCAGGCTATAATACCTTAATACTCAAGGCTTTTTATGCCAATGACAGTTCTTCCTGCCCGTAGTAATGTAAGCCTGTGAGAGAGCATCAAATGTGAATTAACCCTTCTGAAATGGAGAGGGAGGAGTGATGCACAAAAGGATTCAGTAATGACTCCATCTCTTTGCAGAGTAAGAAAGGAAAAGTAAATGAACACAAAGTTGTGGTACTGAGTAGAGTAAATACTGCAGCATGGAGCCAGCTGCTTCGTCGGGTACCGGTGGTTTCTGGTCACTGTTGTGAAGGGATTAGGCCAGTCCACTCCTTAAATCAGTCTGACTTCAGATCAAAGGGGTTAAAGCAGGATTAGGATTAATCTGCCTTGGTAGAACAGGTGTTAATCCCGCAAATTAGCCATGTAGCACAGGCAGGCCTCTCTTTCATCTCAACACCTGACTTATGGGTTGGAATACAGAGAGCTCAGTTACAGGAAAGTAGCGCCATTGTTACCCCACCAGAATTAGTTGTCCTCCCTCACCCTGACCGCTCTGATAACAAGCCCCGCTCTAATGTATCAGCAAGATGACTTCATTTGCATGCAGCCGGTGTTTTGAGAGTAGCTGAGTCAAACAGCTGTGCTCTGTGCTTTCTTTGAAACAAGGGTTATGTAAAGCATACTTTATGATTTGGGATACTAACGGTTCGCTTACAGGATATCCTCGGGCAAGGTGCATCGAATACTTCACCAGATATAAAACAGACCACTGATGCAATTGATACGCATCATGTAGAGGCTCAGGAGCTGATGTAGCAGAAGATGGGAGACGTAGGGGGTTTGACTCCACTCCAAGGACAGCAACACTCCAGTCCTTTCCTATCAAACTCTTCAACACATGCTGCCTCTCACCACCACCAGCTTCCTTCCCTGCTGTCAAACCTCCTTGTCATCGGTATGACTTTTCTACTCCAATCATCTTCATCCCACTCCAGCTCAGCCTCCTGTCAGCTAAGAGTCCGCAATGAAACTGTGTGAGAGCGGTGGGACAAAACCTACACCTGTGGTGACAAACTGACTCCAAATCTACGCTAAAGCTACAGCGCAAACTCAGGACTCTCAGTTCACCTGCCTGAATGCTAAAGACAGCTAATTAGCATTTGTTGGAGGGAGTTACGGTGGTGGTGAAGCTGCTTCCCACAGAGCTCCTGTCTGCTGCCACAGTCACCAGTTTGGCCAGTGGGTTTTCCCCAGTCCGAGTCTCCAGTCCCAGGCTAGACTCTGCCATCTGGCTGGCCTGGTAACAGCCGGCCCCTGTCCCCTGCTGGCCACACTGAAGACAGGAAGACAACCCAAGGAAGGTCAGGCCACACTAGGATGGCCAGGGGGAGTGAGAGGGAGTAGTAGATGTACTGAGGAGGGAAGAGGAGTGACAGATAAACTAATGGATGAGAGAGAAAGTAAGAGAGGGACTGTAAGAGACAGAAAGGACACTGCTTCCTTTAAGCTGCCACCCTCAGCGTGACTCAATGACTGATGAATCCTTCTGTCTTTGCCTCCACAGTCAGTGTACGTGTGTGTGTGTGTGTGTGTGTAATAGAGAGTGTGGTGTGTGAGCATGTGTGCACGCATGAATACAATCCCCCTTTCCTCAAACACATCATGACAGCTCACAGCCGGAACGAAAGCCTCATTTACCCACAATTCAGCAGTAATTCGCAGATCCCCAGCAGGACTTCCAGTGTAGATGACCATTTGGAAGGTCATTAGAAATGCAGTTAAAAAAGCACACAGGAGAGGTTTCTTTTTCAGGCAATGAAATCATTACATATACATTACAGTGACACATATGAATGTGCTTAATCTTGAGGAAGATTCTTGAAATAAGGTAGAAAAAAAAATTGTGAATCACGCCACCCGCTGAGTTTGTTCTATCCCAGCATGATATAATTCTCTTCATTTTGAATTCCAGTTCTTTTGCTCATTCATGCAATGTTGGCGCGAATGAAGCATGCAGAAACATTTGGTGCCGGATTGACGTGTAATGTTGCCTCTGTCAGGCCTTGTTCTCGCACTGTGTAACTTTGGTGTCTAGGTCAGGAAAAGGGCTTGTGTCTTTAGAGTATTTTTTTCTGGCAGGGTGCTTGGGAGAGCTGGGATGAAGCGCCTTTGTGGTGCTAAAAAAACACTGCATGTGGGTTTTGTTTCTATGACAACAATATCTTGACTATTTCTAACAATTTGCTTAACAGGCGTGCTGTGGTTGTGTAAACTAACTGCGGATAAAGAAGGTGTAGAAATCGCTTTTCTACTTTTTCTACGTTTTCGTTTAACCCGTCACTGTCCTTCACCCGCTGCCTGCTGTCCACTCTGTGTATGTGTGTGCCCCGCCCTCGGCCAACAACAAAGCAAAGGAGAGAGATAGAGAAGCTAGTGCAACCATAAATGAAAGCAAAACATGGGAGAAAACTCTGAGCATCATTTTGTTTCTTTTCTGTCTCTGTTATGGTTATAAGCTCAGGATAGACAGACACGGCCAGAACAAGCTTCTCCTCCATTTCTTGGTTTCCAGGGTGATGAGTCCCCCATCTAATATAGGATCGGTTGCCTGAAAAGGAACGAGAGTGACAACACCAGCGCCTTTCTGAAAAGTTCAGAGATTTTCAACTAGAAACGCTCGGAGCGGCTGCAAAAAAAAGGCAGAGCATTCTGAAAAAAGACGATAGGCGCAGCAATTTTTCTCTAAAATGTTTTTCTGGTGTTCCAGCTGATCTCTGCCTTAACTCTCTATGATTTACAGATGGGCTTGTTGCTTAAGTAAGTTCACCGCTAACTGCTGATAACTGTATCTGTAGCTGCTAGTTAGCTCAGTTAACTAGCTGAGACTGGGGGCTCACTGATTTTCAGACGGTTGCAATCTCCAAAAGATTTTAAAATTTTATAGATTTAAAGATTTAAAAGATTTAATACTCACACAAACACTATACCGCAGAGGTCTCTGAGGTTGAAAATCAAATGCAGCCTTGATCAAAGCTTTAAATATTTATAAAAAGAAATGTTTCTCAAATTATCATTCCTAAAAAGTGTATAATAAATCTATAGCTGTAACTGAAAAGTTATTAATAGTGTTAGCGTAGATTTTTGCCCTTCCAGTGTCTTCTTCATTGACATGTTGACCTTCACAGGTCTGACAGTTGAGGAAGAATACTTACCTGATACACTTACCTGATATTGTCTGAGTGAATGCAAATTTAAGCGTGCAGCCACATTGCAGCTCAGAGGAGCCAACATCAGCAATTTTCAGAGTAGGTTAGTCTTTCTCTGACCCTCATTCTTTCTCCACTCTTAGTCTCTCCATCTCTGTCTCACAGTCTCCTTCCCCCTCCCCGGGCCGACCAGGACTTCTCTGTCCTTCATCCTCATTCTATTTCATGCCTCGTCCTTCTCTTGCTCGGTCCTCATCCATCACCACCCGCATCCTGTGCTGCACACCCCTGCCTCCCCCCACCCTTCCAGTATCCAGCCTGACTAGATACAGATACAGCCTTCACTGGGCCTCAGTGCTGACACACTCCTCTGTGACTCATCACTTCATCGGACTCCATTTGGCATTCATCACATCACAACATCTCTATCACCCTCCAACTGAGACACATCAGAAAAACAGCGACTCCAATCAACCATATTTTATTCCATAACTGTGTCATGCCCCTTTGTCAGAGCACTTAATAAAAATTTGTAGCAACTCATAACTAAAGGCTACGTGATATTAAGATGTATGCAGTGGTCCTTAATGTGACAATGGCTTATTTGTTAGATTTATTATTAGCTTAATTGAATCACTTCAAGGGACACGGAGTTGAATCATGATCAAGTGCTACTCATAAGTGAGTATAGAATAGAATAAACATCTCTTAGCAGGTGTTCAGAATGAAAACAGCTTTGAAAAAAAAGACCAGGTCGTAAGACGTGTTGTCTTGTCAAAGCCAAAAGTGTCCATACCGGTTCTGATTGGACGCACTTCTCCTCATTAAACTGCCTCACAGATCTCTTTTTAAGAACTCTGTGGCATTCTGTGGTCTTAATGCTACGATCCATACAAATAGGGATTAAGGCTCACGCTTTCAGTCTCTCCTCAGATGCATGAGATGGTCCGACAGTTTGTTTGAAGCAAGATGCGGGCTGACCTGACTATACCAGATGTTTGTTACACAGAACCACTTAGGAAGTCGTTGTTGGGAACTGTTTGGAAAAAGGCAGGAACAAAATAACTTGCAGGTGATTGGACTATCACGGGCACTTCAACCAATCAGATCAACAAACTATATAACATAGCCAAAGCCGGAGTTATACTAAACGGACACAGGATATGTGATCAGCCATCATGTCAGCCCTTCAGCACCGTTCTTCGCTCTTCTTTCAATAAAGAAATACTCTACAGTTCTGAAATAACTGTTGCTAGCAGCATTTACGCTAACAGTCGCTTCTCAGGCACGTCAACACCCACACACAGTAAACATTAAACCATTCCTGGAGCTCACGCTGTAGCTGCCAGTAGTTCCTCAGGGAACTCTGACTGGTCCAAACTATTTTGGTTTGGACACAAGCGCAAAGCTTGAAGCCTGGCAGAATAGAGGGATATCGTAATTTTGTGACCTCACCTCACAAGCTCAATGAGTTTAAAGACTTATCAGACCCAAAAACACTGCTGGTTATAATAAAGAAAGGATTGTACTGCAAATTCATCACATTTATCATTTTATCCTCCATCTTAGTGATTAAAATTACACCATTTATGCTATAAAGTATTACAGAATATGCACACAATTGATTTGAGGATTCAGTACATAGCAGGATGACATTGCATTGCTGTTGGCAATAATTGAGCCAGATTCAACTGTGGGTTTATTTACTAAAACCCTCTGTGCCAAGCTAACACAGTGGTATTATTGAGATGAATAAGATGTTCTTCGACACAGAGCTATTGTCAATCTGAACACATCACTCGGCTGTAACGCAGCTGAGCGTTTTTCAAACTTTGATCATCACATTTATTTTGGGTTTGATTTTGCGTTCACAGGTGCCGGAAAACATGATGACTAGGAGACAAGGTTTCAGGGCAACCAAAAGCCCAGTGGAGCCCATCTACTGCCCTTTCCTGTAAACAGGCCTCGCCTCAGGACCGTTTGATGTGGTTGGAGAAAAAGGCCGAGACATGATGTAATGCTGGTGAAAGCTGAGTTTGAGAGTTGCAGAGTTTCCACGTTGTGTCCCAACTGAAGCTTCCCACACCCCAGGACCTCTCAAAGGGGCTGGGCATCCCTCAAAGCTCCCCCTGAGGAGCACAACAGATGTGTGGATGCTCTGTGTGCATCAATCATCCATTGTCTTTCATCACACTCACTGCACACAGTGTGTGGCCCATGCGGAGATAAGCAAAATTACGTAATGAACGAGAGCACAACAACTATAATCCCATTCTTTGTAAACTACATGTGTACTATAAATAGCTAGATCACAGTCACAAAAACATATAAAATTCATTAAAAAAAAACATTCTCAAAGGACGATTGTGTTTCATGTGTGTTTTCCTGATGGTAGAATACATAAATAATGAAACATAAAAAAATACATAAGATCAGAAAAGCTACCTCCCTCAGTGCCAGTCCAGATCTGATAATGTATGGGAAGCCACAGTTTAGCATCAAGGTTTGAGCATCTTCGATCAATTAGACTGCCTAGCTAAAACCACCAGCTGCACAGCAGTGTGTGAATTACTGTCTGGGCTTCACACCCCACACTCACTAAAAAAAACACAAGCAAGTAGACTGCATTAAAAGTGGATTATGTGCTCATTAACAACGACATTACATTTATTAACACTTAGGGGTGAAATCAAAGGTATGATAACTGGCGTCACAGCTTCAATTGAGAGGTGTGATGTTCATTTTCACCTTCCACTTAGGAAGAGCGCTCCACAACAGACTGAGCAGAAGTGGTGCTTCAGGCGCGATTACTACAGTAAATGGCATCTCAACAAGAAGTGGATTTAGGGATAAAATTGGGGATTTTCTCATCAGCTGTATTCACTATTCAGGCATTTCTGTTCAGTTGGCTTTATCAGAAACCCTCTGAACCGGAGAGAAATGTGAGTTGCACAGAGGCAGGACGGGGGGTGGGGGGCAAGTTGATGCTTTTCAACACTCAAACTAACAGTCACACGGTGCTATCTTAGAATGCAAACTTGCATTACACTTCTCAGATCTGACAAGTGAATCATGGCTGTAAAAGCCTTCAGCGTGAAATGTTTAGCTGTCATCAGTCTGTACCGATTATTGCTAAAGCATAAAGGGCTGCTGTTGAGCATGAAACTTTTGACTGCTTGGATGACTCTTTGGGAACAATGTGGTCATCCTGGACATGACTGTACTGACGTGGATGGCTGAAGGTGAGGAAGACTGTTCTTAGCTGTTTCAACAGGAAAATACTTTCTGGACCTCAGGGTGAATGGTTAATGTATTCCCAAAGTCCTGACATCCTGACATTTGGTGCCAGGTTCCTTTTGTGTCTGTGAGGGTGATGTGTGAATACAGGTGAAGGCCCATTTGCACATATGTGTGTGTGTGTGTGTGTGTGTGTGTGTGTGTGTGACAAAAAGTATAAAGGAGGAGAGCAGTAATGTGATATGTATGCCACTATCGCCTAAAGTTTGGTTTCAGTGAACCAGAGGTTGAGTTGCATCTGAGGCTTCTTGCTATGCAGATCCACACAGTTCTCCAAAGAGGATAACTGGCTTTGCAGCACTATCAGCCCATCCAGATGGTATACAGGGCAGCTTTGACAGTCCAGAACAAGCTCTCCAGCTGCTCTGCCACCCCCAAATCTCCCTGACCTAAATCTGCTTCTCCCAAGCAGAGAAGAGAGCTGAAGAGTGGACACCTTCAAATTTCACATTTTACACAGTGTAATTAATATTCTCTCTGATTGAGCTTGAATCCAGAACTGCATGAAACAACCAGAAATGATCCTGACGTCGCACATTAGATGAATGTATTGGATGATCAACTGACTCATTCACTATCAATATTATTGACGAGTGAAGCCTCCTCTTCTAGATACCAGTAGCATGACAGCATGTAATCTACAGGGTAATGTCTTTTTATGTATGAATGTAACATTTTACTACTTCACATTTACATGATTATCTACATCAACACCGTCCTCTTTGATGTGAGAACTCATCAAAGTTGGTCTGCATGCAGCTCTACTGCAGCAGTTTCAGGTGCTTTACTAAAAACTGTGATGTAACAACTGATATCATCCAGTTCATAAAAACTCAGCTTCAGGCTTCTGGAGCACTTCATAAATGTCTTCTTTATCATCTTCTGCAAACATCTGGCTGAGAGAATGTGACAGGCCAATGGTGTTCCCTGCAAGAGGTGACGAGGCAAAAAAGATCTAGAGTGATAATAAATTGAGAGAACTGAGAAATTAGTCATTTGTGTGCACAAATTATTAAACTGAGAGCATGAATCATCAAATTGTGCTTTTGTGCAATTGTTTTTTTTTTTGTTTTCTCCATGACATGCCCCAGGCTAACTAACAATCAACTCCATGTGCATTACATTTTTCAGTGCAAGGTTATATATAGGCCTATACGAGATATAAAACATTAATATAGCAGCAAACAACTATTTGCTGTGTAAAAAGAGAATAACAATCTGAGCCTGTCATTGGCAAAAACAAGGACTGGCGCATTTGTTCCCAATGATTAGCTTATGTTGCCGCCGACAATGCAACTCTTTTTGCAAATATTTTCAGATCTAACTCAGTGAATTAAGGGTTTATCCTGACCAAAACAGCATTGGCAAGTGTTGGAAGGACTGCTGTTTCTGTCCAATTTGAAGTGTGTTTAACGATTATCTTCCACATAAAATTACTGGTTTTGTCAATGGAGTCTGGTCAGCCATTGCGCCCATTGTTTTGTTCTGATATGCTGCGACATCTAGTGGCAAGTGAATTTCGTATCTAAAGCTTTTAAATATCTTTTTACCCACAGTCTCTAATCATCACAAACTCCTGGCTCCTGATGTTAAACTTACGAAATGTGTTTTCAGAGGGCAGCATTTTAATTTCAGTTGTGATGAATGTAGATACAAATTATAATGTGCCAACGCCTCATAATACTACAAATGACCCACTCAAGGAGAACGCAAAGCGAATGTGTCAAGATATATTAGAAGCCTCCATCTTACCAGCACTGCCATCTGACAAACACATGCCTGGCATGGAGCCCAGAGGAGAGGGAAAGACAACAGATGCCATCCAAAGCACACCATCCTTCCTCTCTGAGCCTGGCTAGGATACATAAAAAAACAAGTGCAGCCCAGGAGGACAAACCCAAACCATGCTTCAACCTAGCCATGGTTTAACCAAAGCTCTACATACACAGGCCCAAACACGTACTGTACACAAGGCCTTTCCGTGCTTGGGTTTCATCCCAAACACATACAGGAAGATGGTACTTGGAATTTTCTGTCACCTGCTTCCTCGCCCACAGAGCCAAAAGAAGGTTTCTGAGAGCATTATTAGGAGAGACTAAAAGGGAACTTCAAAGCTGTATTTCAGCACAGTTTGGTGGGCGGGGATTGTGTAAATTCAACCTTATGTTGTTGTTAGGCCTCTATGCAAAGTTCAAAAGGTAAAAACATACCCGTGGTTGTACTTTTCATAGCATCATTTACAAGTTTAGTCAGATATTTGACTAACTGAGTAGGCAAGAGGCCAATCCAACAAAGATGCATGAGACGGGGAAAGATTCCACTGAGAGAGATACGATACGCTGCCTTGATTGTTATTCTGCACACTTAATTAAATGGCTCTTTATTTGTGGTATAATTATTCCATTCTAAATTTTCTGGTCTTGCAACAAAAACAAATAAAAATGGGACGCCAGATTCAGCACCTCCACCAGAAAATAGGCAGTTTTCAAGTATAAAACACGAACGTCATATTGGCTGCTGAAAATCATTTTAACACGCACCCCCCCACTGAAATGTACTTTCAAATTGGAAGTAGTAAGAAACAGAACAGCTTCAGTTCAGCAGCCGTAGTCCTGTGCAAATTAAGAGAAGTGGTGATGTGCAATTACCACCCCAATAGCCAGTTCAATAATCACAATTGCACGATGGCCCAGTCCATGCTGTCCCTTCTCAACAGCAGCAACCTATGGACACTCACATCTGCATAGACAGGACAGATAAAGCAAGGAGGGTAATTTTTAAAAGCCCTGTGGGCTGACATAAGGCAGTTAATACACAGTGGGGGATAAAAACCACCGTTGGAGAAACTCTATTGACGTGTTTGACAGTGGCATCTGGGCTGATATTGATCAGTTATTGACTGCAGCCCCCCTTCTCACCCTTTTTTCACAGCCGTTCCCAGCACTGGTTGTAATTGCACACACACAGGAGAACAATACAAGGCACACTGACAACTCAAAAGGACGTGTTCTCAACAAACATACATACCTCCATTGCAAATACAAACATTGATTATTAAGCTGCAGATCGCTACAAATACTGTGCATAGCCACATAAGTGTATAAAGAGGAAAATGAAAGTGTCTGCAGTTCTCTTGCAACTGGATCACCATCATCAATGGTCCACATCAACTAACCCATCTACAAAATCTTCTCAAGACAGATGGAGATACAGTAGGCACACTGTATTGCAAATAAAGTGCTTTTTCAGTCGATGGTTGAAAGCACACACACAGTGCCTCCTGCTGGGTAGCAGCTGAAACCCCTCCCCAGTGTGCCAGCCTCACAGAACAGAGAGAAAGACAGAGCTACCCAGGGACAAGCATGCCTTTCACATTACGATTCATGTATCTATTCTGCAAGTTAATACTGTGAACCAAGAAGGAAATATAATGTAGCTACAGCAGGCACTGCCCCACATATCTCTCGCTCTGTCTCCCTCAATCTTGTCCTCTTCCTCTCCGTCAGGACCCTCACATACATACACCGCAGCTTTTACACTTTGCTATTGGTGCACTCACTGCTCACCTCTCAGGCACGAGGGTTTTTCAACAGGAGACCGAAGCTCACCAAATGGTGCGTGAAATAAAATAGTGACACACGCCCCAATGAAACCTAATAAGACATCACATTACAGAGATGAGAAACTATATCATTACCATGGCAACTGTGAGGCGCACAGCCAGAGGGCTGGCTGGGTGACAAGAAAAGAAAGGGTGGAGGAGAAAAGGATGGAGAAAGACGAACAGGAAACAGGAGATTTGTAAAGAACTATGTATGAATGAAGAAATGGATAGAATTGAGAGTGAGGATATTGACAGAGTCTACTCCCCCCCCCGAGTGATAGGTGTGTAAAAGACAGCATTAGCAGTCAGTCTCTCCTGTCCTCGCTGTCACATGATAACACTCCAGTTCAGTATTTCTCCTTGACACTGTCAATGCTAACCACTAATTAGTGCAGAGCATAATTCCACTATAAACCACTGCCATTCTAAAGCAAGCTCCTGATGAGTGGCAGGATTAATTGGTGTGCTAAGCACAGATGACCCCCTCAATGGAGCTCTCACTGGACCAAAAGCTAGGACTTTATGTGTGAGTAAATGTCAGAGAAAAGTGACGGCTCCTTTACATCTTATCTATGTTTTAGTAATTGGACCGTGTTCATGAGGCACTGAAACATTAAAAACCCCATCTGTGCTCCAACATTTGCTTCATTCATTATCTTATTCAAATGTGTCAAGAATAGTCTTTAAAAGAGAGCACTGAGCAGGATTCCGGTGTGCTGAAACTGCAGTATTTAGTATAATTTTGTGCATGCTGCCCGTGAAGAAACGCCGACTGAGCTGTATGAAATCCCAGCCTTTCAGTGGCAGCTGCAAGCAGTCTGGGGGAGAGAGGGGGCTTCAGTGTGGACGGCGTAATTTTGAGCATCTGGAGCAGCAGGCAGCACTACGCCGCCTACGACCCAGCAGATCAGAGTGGCACTGCCAACACAGAAACCACTACCCTGTTTATTTCCAAACCAGCTGGTAAAGGAACAGGAGGCTGGATAAGGTAGCCAAGTCATTCAAGGGCTGAACAATAAGTGGAAAAGGGGTGGAAGGTGAGACTCGGTGTGAAAAGAACAAGGAAAAAAGAGTGAGAAAGGCTGAGTGTTGATCCGGTAGCAAACACACTGAGGTCCTTCCAGCCAGTTACAGGAAGCCAAAAACAATGGGCAAGTTTCTGGTAGAGGAGGAAATGAAAGAGTGTACAGTACACTGAAACTGAGCAGACTGGAAGAGAAGTAGAAGTCTGAATAATTTACCATTGTAATACAGTCTAATGTGCCTAATCAAAATGCTGTAGCACTTGACAGTCTGTGGGGCCAATACATTACATCACTGACCAATAAAGATCACAAGTTGGATAATAAAAAATCCAAAGCACAGTTACTGTTTAATTCATTGATATTTTAAATAATTAAGCAGACTTTCTGGTGCTACATCCCTTTAGGGCGGCAGCACAACGGGGCAGCAGCACATGACACTTTAGCCTCCATGAAAGAGATGCAAAGCGTCAGCATTTAAAGCCGTTAACATGACAGACGGACGGATATGGAGTGGATGGCAGGCGTGCGGGAGTGTCGGTCTCCATGAGCACTGCATTACCCCACGTCAACAGTCTCTCAGGCTAAAACAAATATGAGGCACATGCAAATGAACCCAGACGGTAAAAGGACCTGAGGTAGGCAACACGCTGTTCGGTTTAATATGTATGCAAAAAAATGTTTACCGTGCAGATAATGAATTTCAGATGAGGTCACAATGCGTTACTGTGAAATGTATTATTGGCAGATTGATGAAATTCAATTAAGAATATGAATGGCACAATTGTAAAGAGTGCTGTTATTTTATAAGAATATTAAGAGACCAGGCTGACCTCAGTGTACACAAAGAATCAGTTAAGGCAATAGTAGGAATAAATCTAATAACTGGGAAGCCTCATCAACAACGATATTATGAAGTTGGAATAAATATTGAATTGGTTACAGAAATATTTAATTTGTTTTAACAGAAATTCTGTTACAGATGTGTAAATTATGCATGTGCACAGTGCAGGATGCTACAGTAGCAGCGGTATTAGTATTTTAGGATTTCTATTATGTAAAATGTCCTTATTGTTCAAATACCACAGCTGACAGAATCACTAAATTGCCAAGTACCCAATTTACGCCATGTGTTCATCTCAACGCTGAGGAAAATTTGTCCACATGATCCTCTATCCACATATGCTGGAGAGACGCAAACTTATTGCTGAAACAATTCTTATGTTGCATCACCAAGTGAGCAAAAGTGTCCATGGGGATATCAGCCACAGAGAATTATTCTCTTACTGTACAGTTCTTTCAGTGAGTCTAAATTACACTCCATGTTTGCATCAGCTTTTTGATCATCCTTCTCAGCATGTTGCCATCTTCTTGTGCGTGATTCTGCTTCCAGCATTACAGGGCAGGAACTTAGGACACATAACAAGATGCTATTGTAAAAACTCCAAGAACATCCTGTCAAAAATACATTAATTGTTAAGCATCTTCAAAGTGGTTGTGACTGGTGTTTTGGAGTTTTTTTAGATGCATTATTTAACGACAGTTCTTGATGAAAAATGAGATTCATCACTGATGATGAAAATCACCATGCATTAAAGATAAGAAGGTTTTCTTTACCAGTTCTAAACCAGCAGCTTTGAACATTATATGTGTAATGTTTGTTTTTAAACACCGTCTAAACAGTGACTATAACTAGATTCTGATTTATTTTGACCAAATGAAGCTATTATGATTGATACTATTATTACTTCTTACTCAGTACCTTTCATTTGTAAACAGTCTGAGCTCCAGTTTTTGTTTGTGTGTGTTGGAGCTGTCTTTCTGAGTCAAACTCAGATCTTTATGTAAGATATTTCAGAAGAATTCATTCCAGTGGAATTTCTGCAATGGCAGTAGGATTGCACAGCACTTTCTCACAGTTGATAGCTGTGTGTGTTGCACAACACAGTGCAAGTAGGGACTACATTAGCAAGCTTTAACTGCCACCTATTTCAAGAAGATGTGCAATCAAATTCCACTGTCCTAGTTACTCTGACTGCTATCACTACTACAATGACGCAGCATTTGAACATTTTACAATTATGTTGTATGTAGCTGAGATACCATTCCCCTCAATGCATTTTTTACAGAACTTTTCTAAAATAAAAGGTTGTGCAACTCCATTTTTGCTATGAAATCACTCTCTTTCAAGTCTGAAGTCACGTCTCATAGCAGTCAGGTCCAAGTCAAGTCTCAAGTCCTCATTTTTGTGACTTAAGTCAGAGTTTTTCTTGTAAATAAACATAGTTTCTGTTTACATTCAGTGTTACTGAATGATAACAAAACATGTTTTGTGTGAACAAACATGTTCCTTCCTCCTACTCCACCCAAAACTCCATGTTTACTCTGGAGCAGTCTTCTTCTTCTCTGCTTTGGCTAAAACATTGTTGCATCATTGGTGCCACCTGTAGATCAGCAGAATAATGTGAATCCATGGGCAGGAATGTGCATCGCATCACCTGTATGTTTATGTGCACGCACAAACAAAGCATGGACCCATACATGAAACATTGCTCCACAGTGCAAGTTGTAGTCTGGCATAGGCACATGTGTATGTATGCACAGACCTCGGTGCACTAGACTCAAGAGTAGTTTAAAATGAGATGCAATTCACTACAGAGACCCTACATCTGCATCACTCAGAAAAGCAAGTACACATACTCTAGAGGAGTGCTCCAAGCTCATACACATGCATACACACACAGACACACACAAACACAAAAACAGAGTAAAAAAAGCAGCCCTGCAACTGAGAGCTTTAAGTAAGGGAATCAAGATGGGTTTCCTGAAAAAAGGTCCTGCACTCCATCTATAATTCATAGACTTGGTTATTTACTTTTGTTGAGGTGCTAACACCAGTTCATCGTTCCCACGGAAATGGCTAAGGCTGTATTTGAAAAGAAAGAAAGAGAAGGAGGAAAAAGCATTGGCACAGTGCTAGCTGAATAAGAATAAGATGACAACTATTTTCAAGATAAAATGCTGTATTTAATCACTCCAGAGGATCACTGAAGCACTGATTCTTATAAGGAGACTCGAGCTGCTCGCCTGCTTCCACCCTGGGGCCAAGCCACGCTTTGTAATGGCATGCTATTTTCTGATATATGTACTATTAAGTCCATACACCATAATACGATGCATGATGCTGACACTCAGAAGACATATTATGTGTCTTGCTCCACAGTGAAGTGCAGTGGCAGAAGAGAGATGTGACATGGGCAGGAGCCACAACAGTATATTGAAGAGGCAGGTAGGAGAGCGGCAGTGTGGGGATGAGTCATTCCTCCAGCAGGCTGAGATGGAGTAGGAAAAGCTTTTTTTAAACACTTGACTGGAGCCGAGTGTGGTGTGCCACGTTTAAGGGTCATCGCAGACCAGACCCCTTCTTTGTACTGGTGTCATCACTCTCCATTTCACACTGCCTGTCATTTTGGCATGCTGTGACTCAGTGTTTGAACAACATGGAGGCTCGTGATCTGACTGGTTGAACATGGTGTTCTCGTGCATGACCGAATATACGGAAAGTCAGAGAGCTTAATGTGTGAGTGATGAGCACATGTACCTGCATTTATTTGTACTTTGTATGCAGGCAGAACTTTAAATTATGGAGTCAGTGGGCTCTATTTCCATTCTGGCACAAGACAGGCGGATTCCCGCCAGTTGTGTCGGGAACAAGGCATTTATTTTATTGGCCTGCACCTTTGGGTGAAGTGGAACAGCTACGGATGCATTTATGCAGAGCGTCTGGCAAAGTGTAATTTTGGCTTACAATTTGGCATAACATTTTACCTACACTTCCATTCACAAAGAGCATTTCATCTAATCCTAGTGCACACAGGCACATATATTCAAATGGATTCATACAGTCTTAAGTACAGTTTACGTGATACAATTCTTGAAGGCCACTAACAAAATGAATCAATCTAAATAGCCGACTCCATTTTGAAATCAATAATCAAAGACAAAGTTGGCAGCCAAGACTAATGTGTTTAATGTCGATGACCTTTAGGCGATTGTGGACAAGATATGACAACATTTTGTCAACTGAAATTAAACTGGCCATTTGACGTCCTTACACCTAATGAGAGCTGTGCATCGATCTCAGCCTTCCATGCATGTTTAATGTGGCCATTGGACCCTGATCAACGCTTACTAGCTTTGGGTTGCGGCTGAAAGAATTAAATCCCAGAGAAAAGCAAGACAAGATCTCCACATGGCTGCTTGTCTAACTATACATAACAGAATTAGGAGCTTTTGGAGGACCATCGAATTGGCTCCTTCTCATTAAGAAGTCATTTGAGGTGATGTTGGCACCAAGCAAGACCCTTTGGCTGCCTCCTTCTGGAGGTGTTCCCGACGTGACTGACTAGGAGGAGATCCCACAGTAGATCCAGGGCACACTGATTTTTGGGTGTTCCCCAAGAGTAACTGGAGGAAGTTACTGGCAGAAAAGAATATGCGGGCCGCCATACTACCCCTTTGCCACAACCATATCCAGGACAAGTGATCTGAAAACAGTTGGATGGATTGTATTGTTGTTAGTGAAATGTATATTGGGTTGGAGAAGAGCCATCCAGAGCAAGAAACGGCCAGGATCGACTGGTAATACTTTAATAGATTAGGCAGTGAATGGGACTTCTGTCACACAGCACAACTCTAATCTAATCCTCCACTCCCATGGCCTGTGCTCCACCAACAACCTGCACAGATACTACATACCGCGTCTGCTGTAGACAACTGTCTGCCTTCCGAATGAATAGATAAGTAAACAGAAAACTAATCAGATCTGATTTTGCTTAGAGGAGGTATGTTCAATGATTAAACCTATTAATGGCTACCAAAATCACTTAACAACACTGTATTAATACACAATCACGAAGGGAATCACTGTGAAGAAACAGCAGACAGGTTGTATTCACAGTAATGCATTGTACATGCCTATGACCTAATGTGCCTTAACTACCATTCTTCCACTGTGAGGAACTTCATTATGACTGGAAACAATTAGTGGGAGCAACGTATGTAATGGGCTCTCAGCTTCCAACAGCACAGTCAATAGCTTGGAAATGGAAACTCTGCTCTAATCACTAATGAGAAAATTGTGGAGGGGCAAGAGGGAGGGAGAGAGTCACTGGGGAGAGGGGATAAGGCGAAAAAGCAGCTAGACACCAGTACAGTGAACTGTATGATAAAGGTAGTGTAATCTTAGACTATGAAATAGGAGCTAAATCTCGCTTTCATCATCACAACATAGATCCAAATCATAATCTGATTCAGTGCTTATAAAAAAGGCAATCATCTGATTTATTACTCTTCATCTGATCATGAGCTCCCCATGAATACCTGATGCATTTACTGCCTGCTTTTGTAATTGACCCAAGCCTAGAGAAGGGTGTGACAGAAATCACACTGGCAATCAGCGCGATAATGGATTAAGCCTATATCCATAACAGGGACCAGCTCCTAGCAGCGAAAATGAGCAGACAAAAACACAAAAGGGAGTGCTTCATAAAGCCCACTCAGCACCTGCGGTAGAGATTACAAAAGCTGCTCCTAATGTGTGCAGTTCACAGGAATTCCTCTGTGTTTCTGTTTTAATGATAGCCTAAACTCTATTTCCCTCCCTCCCATCTCAACAGAAATCAATGTTAAGGAAACACTCAAGTTTCCACCAAGCAATGGCAATTTCTGCCCAGGCGGCTACACAGCAAAGAGGTGTTTTATGGTGGTAATGCCATTGCACCACAGGCTATGATTGGATATTTAATAAGCAGGCCTGGGAAATAGCCCTGTGCTCTTTTGGGCTCCCTGCCTTTCTCTTCCTCTCGCAACTACGGGGTTTATAAAACCAGAAGTCTCAACGCACCAGTAAATTAAACTCTCTGCTTGTGGGACACAGGCTGAAAAAACAGCTCCTTTGAAATCAATGTAATCATTAAGCATTTTTATGGGCTCAATACATTTATATCACTGTGAAATGCTATGAAAATAAATGGCGGAGCTCGGGTCTGGTTCATTTTGCACAGTGCGTGGAGATATGTGTTATTCGTATTGGTCTGACTCCCCTATACCTTCACATCCTGTTTCCCTAGCAATACCGTTGTGAATTATTGATGTTACCACCATGTCTCCCTCCCTCCCCCAGTCCCTTACACACCAGCCCTCTCCAAGGATCTCCAAGCCTGACTGAGTCTCCTAAGAACAGGCTGCACACAATCCCATTGACAATCTCCAATAAAGCAGAGCAGGGGGAGGGGCAAGATGCACCCTGACATTTAAATCAATTGCTTTCTTACAACAACTCTATGATTTTTAATCCATCTTTATTACCATCTTCGCTGCAAAGACTAAAGCAACATACTGATTTCCATCACAGTAGAGAGAAACAGCAAGAACTAAATAAATCTCTCGATATCTGTTCTGGTATTTTGGCCCAGATGGCAAAAATGGTGTCTTAATATTAATATAGCTTAATGCAGTAACGCTCCTTGTGTTGAAATTCAAACGGGGAGATCTAGCTCTGGGTGTCAGTTGTTTGTTAATGTTTCATCCCGAGATCTCTATCTGCAAACAGTGTGTTTAACAGTGTGTGCAAAAGAAAAGGCACAGATGTGTTTGAATTCCCAAGGTCTCTGAATGCATGTTTTATCACTCTGCTTCAGAGAGGTTGTGGAGGGGGGTCCTGCCACCCTGAGTAGAAAACGACAGTAGCTGCTGCTGCTTCTTCATGTAGAGGAGAGAAAATCTACAGCAGAAACATAACAACCGCATGATTTATGCCATATATTCAACTGTAATTAATAAGTGCTGCAAGTGAATTGAATTTATAATGCAAAAATTCATTTTTTTGCCTTTCTTTAGCTACGTGACATCCCCATTTTACCAGAAGTCTATCCAAATGGAATGTGTTTGTCTGCATTTGACTCCAGTTTCTCCATGGATTACTGACACGTCCACTAATCCCACTAGATCAAACAACATAATACAGGTCTGATCATTTACGTTCATAAAGATTTACAAAGAGCAGTGAGACATGACTGGCTATGTCTACAGAATTATGTTTATAACCCAGTCAAATAACCTAGTTTTGAATTAATGGATGTACACTAAATGTCAATATAGAACAAATAGGGTGAGTAAGTTTAGTTTTGAGAGCTCCTGCTAAAATGTCTTACTCTAGAATACATTTTTAAATCCTAATTTACATGTGGGATATGCTTTTTTTTAATACTGGTGTCAATACAATGCAATGTTGTACTTCACTTTGGGGAATAAACACATGTTCTTCTAGACGCACAAGCAAAGACGAGTATAAATCTGAATTTTCAATAGACACAGTTGGAGAGTTATACACCATGTGTTTAAGAGAGCGTTATATCCGTTTCACTGGTCTATTCTGGGCAACTAGGACACTCAATCATAGGTATCAGAAGCCTGTGCAAACAGCTTAACCTGATTACCACTTCTGTTGAAATACGGCCAATAGTCAGGTTACCTCGTGCGTGTAAATGGTACAAGCAAGAGATGAGGAGTCCAAACCAAAATTTGTCTATCCTTGTTATCATTTATTATTCATACTTCTCTTTTTATGATGCTGTTAGCCAAGACAGTGAACAAAACATGGCCGGCATGTACACAGAAATAACTCATGTCTGCGCTTTAATATTTGAAGAAGCTGAGACAAATAGTTCCCCAGTGTAAAAACCAATAAACAACATTAAGTAGTCTGCTTAAACAAAAAAATTGAAATGTTCTAATGGATGTGTTTTGTTATGGGTAAGCGGCATCTGATTTATGCTGACAAGTCTTGTCCGGGGTATATCGGCATCTATTCCCAGGTGGGCCTCGGTCTCTATAACCTCTCAGGCAACCAGGCACTTAAACCAAATTGCTTAAGTAAATATCCAACAATATATATTGATCACACATAAAAAATGTGGACCAATTAAGTAACACACAATTCCACCGGAAAGAAGAACCACTACAATGCTCAATGGCTAACAAAAATGGAGCATCAAAATGTTGCTCATGTCTGCGGTGTCAATTATCTGTATGATAAACTCCTGCTCAGCAGAGCGCAGAACTTAATCCTGTGCTCAAATCTGTGCTGCATAACACACAGCGAGCTATGTTGTCTGAGGTATCAGAAAATGCCTGGAGCGCATCACTGGCAAGACGCAGAAGCCAGTTAACAATAAAACAGGTAAGGCACAGAGGGAAAATCAAAAGGCTTTATGTGCTGAAGCCCCTTGGCTGTCGAGGAAAAAACAGCCTCCAGCCTGAGAAGACAAAATTAATAAATGGACTTAAAGTTACAATCAGCAGGAGGTGTTAGTGCTGCAGTGGCAGGCCCCCGAAAGTGAGACAAAGAGAGGGAAGGTAAGATAAAGGAAGAGCAGAAAAGCACTAAAATGTCTGCAGCACATTAATTGTTCATGAGAAGGTGCATACAGGCAAACAAAGCTGTGATGAATGGTCTCATTTGTGTAATGAGAAAGGCCCCGCCCAGCTTGTCTGCTATCCAGCTTCAGTCACCTCTTTACTCAGGCTTATGCAAATATGGACCTCCATTAGCTGTGTTAACAGGTAACTGCTCGAAAGTGACCCCCATTGACCAGGCCGCCTGAGCGGGGTGATGGATAGTCCACCAATACCGATTCAGTGTCACTCAGGGCAGAGGGAGGTGACTTAATCCCGGTGAAAAATATGACGAATAATCAGGATCCTAAATTGCACAAACACTTCAATTTATCTTCTGTCCTGTATCCTTGACTTTTACTGTCTCCCCCTCTCATAGAATTACACACATGTAAACAAGAACACACATAAAGCATTTTCTCTTATAGGCAAACTAGAGCGGAAAGCATAATTATATTATAAAGAATTAATGATGACGCCATTGTCTCTTCCCCTATCCTCATACAGCAACGTCTCTGCAGGGCAAATTAGGCCCTCCTAATATTCCAGACCTAGTGGTTGAGCACCAGCCGCGACCACATTAATAAGGAGAAATTAGACAAACAAAGAGAGCTGTTTATTCGGGAAAAACATGCCCCATGAGACCTCACTAGGGAAATAATGGGACATGGACAGTCTGCATAATCAGACGGAGAGACAGACAGAAAGGTATAGGAGACATAACATGTGAAAAAGCAAGAGAGTCAAAATGATGGTGCTTTTACTTTTATTCCCCGCTAATCACGCCATTACAAAAAAAGCAATTACAGAGAAAATGAAAGGTAACTGGGCGGCCGGCGGTAGCAGTGATGACCGCTGTGCTCAGTGGGAGTTCTCTAAATAGGAAACTACAGCAGTGAAATACAGCCAGGTCCCTGTCCTCCTCCTACCTCTAAATCCACTGATTAAAGTACTTTAACAGTTAAATATGGTTAATTAAGCACCAGAATGTACTCTCATTTGAGTAAACAGAAAGGAAGTGAATCGAGACAGGACTGAAATGAGGTCCAAACAACAGCAGAAATATAAAAAAGCTCATGATCCTCACTCTGTTTGCACAGCTATCTTCATGTATACTACTACATGCTAGTGCACTGCCGTGAGTGGGCGCTGGCTTTGTGGCAGAGCTTGCCGTCTTGTGAGCTGATGTCGCCAAGGGTCAGATTGACACCTGTGTTGTGAATAATGCATGACCGTGTTAATGGTTTTTTTCCTTTAATAAAAAGGCCGCCAAGGGAACTGCCAGAATGAAAATGCCACAAAAGCTTCAGAGAGGTCCTAATTAGTGCAACCCCCTATATGCCCGTAGCCCCCACAACAACAGCAATCACACCACAGGAAACAGATATGGAACATGTATCACCGCTTCCATTAAGGTCTGAGGTGTACACTTCATGGCAATAAAAACGCATGTTGCATAGCCATGAAGCTAATAAGCCATACATGGCCCAGCTCCACCACATACTGAAACACGTATATGCACACAGGCACACATGGCTCATAACAACACAAAGAAGATGTGGTTTACTGCGCATTACTGCTACACCAAGATTAATTTACTTTTTATTATAAGGAAAATTACCCTAGTGGTCAACTGAGCCTCCAGTTGTTTACCCAGAATAATATTTTCCTATGCTGAGTGGGTTTAATGAAAGCAATATGACAGCTTGATATCCTCTCATAAATAAATCTAATGTGCACATCGCATGAGCATATTGTAAACCTTAACACAGAAGTCAGACATTGAGTGGCTCTAAAACAAGTGTTATACTACCTGGACAACATATCAACCTGCAGTGTGAGTTTGGTAAACACTGTGTCTCCTTAAGTATTGCTTCTGGTGCGGTCCAGTTGTCACTCAAATGTGACACGGTGCACATTATCTGCATAAAACAACAGGAACATGGAACAGTGGAAACAGTTTTTCATTGGTGTCATGTAAGAGTCATGTCTCTCTATAACATTTGATGGTAAGTTCCATCTTTCTAATAATGTGTCACCTTAAAAAATGAAATCTTTCTAACAGTGTGGTATCTCTTTCATCATCACCCCTGGCCCTCCTGTACGCTTCACATGCTTCCAAGACTCTTTCAGCACAGGAAGTGTTTCTCTGTGAGTGACAGGAACACAACGTTGAGACTCTGTAATCCCGGTCCAGTTCTCCCCTCTGTCCCCTGAGGATTTGCAGAATATGAGCAAAAGGCCTAAAAGACGCACATCCACACACACACACACACACACTCAAAAATCCCATCCCTCCTCATCTATACTCTTATCACCAGCTTTGACCCCTCACCTCAACTCCAAAGTGAGACTCTTTATTAGTCTGCCACATCCAATAAAACCTTATATAAGAGAATGAAACCCACACTCCCTTCCTGCTGTTGAAGGATCAGAGCAGAGGTTGAGACAGCTGTATCAGACTTTTTCTTCAGCCATATAATAGCTCATCAAGACGCACTGATAGCGTAAGGTAACCAACCAATCACCCCGCTAGTAACCACAGTCGCTCTAACTACCCTGGATGTAATAAATCCTCAAACACGGGCAACATGTCCAGGCAATAATAGTCTTTTTCTACCTAACCAATGTTACTACCCATTTAGAGAGGAAATGAATGTTAAGATAGAACTATATGCACAATTACAAATAATATACATGATATAGGGTTCTTGGATGAGAGCAGAATGAATATGGTGGCATACAATAGCTATTAAAAAGCTATAAAAACATTCACTCCCACATTCAAGTGAAAAAGTGAAAATTAAAATGGTCAAAGGCTCTAAAAAATATAATCTAATCAAACTTTAACGAGGCTGCATTCACATTGCAAGCCTTAGTGCTCAATTCTGATTTACTGCTCAGATTTGATTTTCTTTGTTTGGCTGTTTGGCCCATATCAGATTACAGTGTGAATAGGTCACAGTCCCGAAGTGACCTGCATGACAAATGTCCGTCTAGAGTGACGTAAAAGTCACATAAATTCTAATATGACTGTACACACTGAGGTAAAAAATCAGACCTCTGTTTGATTTGGACTATGAAAGCCCTAATCTGAATTGTAAAGATCAGATTCCAAGTGATTTGATCGGTTTGGGCCGCTTGTGCCTGCAGTGTGAACGCAGCCTAAGAGACTACAGCCATGCTATCAGCTCACTGCAGTTGTAGGCACAGCAATGCTTTACGCTAAATGCTAATGCTAGCATGGAAATATTCACAGTGATAATGCTAAAATGCTGATGTTTATTAGGTATAATGTTGACCGTGTTTGGCATTTTATTTGAATGTGTTAGCAAGCTAGCATTTAGTAATTTTTTCAGAGTAAAGATTTTCACAGTTACTACAATTCACCCTGAGGGCCACATGCATGTGTGTGCCACATTTCATGGCAATCCATCCAATAGTACCATAAATGTCAACCTCATGATGGTGTTAGAGGAAAAGTCAGGGGATAGAGAAGAGAAACACAAGTACATTTACTGTATTACATTTTAAACTCAGTCTGTTTGTTCCACATCTGCATAGGTTTTGCTCAACATTCCCAGACACACAGATGGATTACATTTCTCTCGTCATAATGGAACCATCTCTGTGAAATGGCACCAAGCCGTGCCAAAAAAGAATTTGAGTCTTATTACACAAAAACGTCAAAACAAATATAAAATAAATTCAGGACACACTTGTAATTACATGTCAGGTAATGTAGGCTCTCAGCCACAGGTAAAGAAGACAGTTTCATTAAGGTGTGGAATAGAGAGGCAATTTTTCCCACTATATTAACACTTTCTCTCAGCTCCAGAGTTCTTTCTCTCTTCTTCTCAGAAGGGAATGGCAGTGAAATGAAAGAGAAGACTCTGAATATAACCTCTAGTATATCATCAGTAGTACTTCGCTTTGTCTGCAGGATTTAGGGCTACACAGCTGAAAACCTTTGACAATTCACCAAGGATGCTAGAACATTACAGATTCATTTGGCTTACACTATTGTAAAACACATATCTGAGCTTCTATACTAACAACAACAGTGAAATTCTGCATACTGCATCTCTCAGTCGCCTGCACTGTCCTGTCCAGCAGTGAGGGTCTGTTAACCTCTGCAGACCTATTAGGCTGTCCTCCCTCCACCCCAAATGGCCAAACATGGCTATTTATTAATCAAACGTGTCAGACAAAAGAGAATTTAATTCCCCCGAGGGTTCTGCACAGCCACAAAAGCATCTTCATTAATTATGCTTTGGTTTAATGTCAACTGTTGCAAGGACTTGCAGAGGAATTGAAATATATCTTTTTTTTCAGGAGCCAGGCGGCTGACGGCCAGGTGTGCACAAAAACACACACACACACGGAAATGCAGAAAAATAAAATTACACAAAATGCACATTGGCACATATACACATTAGCTTTTATGTAAATATAATTTCAGCCACAGTGCTAATAAAGCAGCATGATATTTCACATTATGGGGCATGATATAGTACATTTCTCATACATTTGTTGCCCTATTTTGCCTGAAATGAAAAGTGAATGTTTCCACAAGCAGACCCCGATAATGTCATAGTGTTTAACCACAGACTTTGTAATGGTAAACTCCCATGTGGCATGAATGGATGTGTTGTGCCATAAGTGTGGCTCGGGGAAATGAGAGCTGTGGCAGTACTGCGGATGCAAATATGCAATTACATGAAGTACGTAGATGAAACTGAAAGGAGACTGCATCATAAATAAACATGCCAAAGCTTAGGGTAAATGCGTAATTTATTCTATTTATGAGTCAATGAAAACTGTGGAAGTAATTAGAAACATTCTGATCCTTGATACATCAATATTTCATTCTGATACTCAGTGCTTGCGTTGCATTCTGTAAACAAAGTTTGGGAAGGCTGGGACATAAACTATGATAATATCAGATAAATAGTTTTACATTCCAGTGTGCTCATTTAATATCAAATTTAACATCAGGCTTGAAAACGGATCAGTGTCCAATGCTGTACCATAATATCGCCCATAATGGAGTTCTATATGTTAAATGAGGACACAATAAGCGAGTCAGAGGGCAGGCACGACTTGTACTTGCATTTCAAGACTAACAACTGTGAGTCTTGAAATGCACAGTCTTTATTTTCCTGTGCAGTGTCAGATGCTGATACTTGAGCCATTATAGTCTGTGTTTACATCAGTCTCGGCCGAACAAGTGAAAAGTAAAAATTTCCTCAAAGTGTTTTGATTTTTGCAGCTACAACTGTGACCCCGACGAATGAAAGAGGTCATTTCCGAGCTTTGTTGACAAACTTCCCAAGCAGTTTCCTGTTTTCAGCTCATTGTTGAATGAATTTCCCAAGGACTGTGTGCACTACGACGGCTCTGACCTCATTTTCATATGGGTCATTTCACACTTGACGCAACAGAGGAGAGAATTTCATGAGGCTGATTCAACCTCAAACGCTGCATCCAACTGAAGTTAAAACAGAATGAAGTTCAATGCACCAAGAAGGATGTTAATGCCGCATTCATGGCAGAAAATGTAAAAACCGATGGAAACATTGCAGGTGTAAAATTCTTCCTTGCTCTCACATCACCTGAGGTATTTGTGTTAAATGACAAATGGATAACAGTGTTGCAGAACAGTGTTTTTTTTCTGGAAACATTTGATAGGAAGGGCAGTGGGTAAAATTCACACTGCTGCACAGTCACAATTAAAGTGATTGATTAGACTGCATCACCTCTACTCTCGCAGAGTAAAAATAACTGCATTGCACTGGTTTCCTCCCAATAACCCGATAGCTGTGCTGTTTTGCAAGACAAAGATTTCAGCGGTTGTTACTATTTGTCAAATTTTCAAGTCAAATTTGATTTATATACGAACCCAAAATCACAATTTTCCTCCGGGGGCTTTACAATCTGTACAACATACAACACAATCTGCCCTTAAATCCTAGATTCAGGTAAGGAAAAATCCCCCAAAGCTGGAGAAAAATTGAAGAAACCTCAGGAAGAGCCACAGTGCACACATTGACGACAACTCCAATTACATCTGTGTGGAGGTCTTGTTCAGCTACAAAGTCTTGAACAAGCAAATCATGTTTCTTTAATAATATTCTTTTTTACAGCAACTTTCAGATTGTCTTTCACAACCTTACATCATTTAACCAACGTGGTTAGGTGCCAAGCGCTAATTAGGTAGCATTAATCAATAATAAACACAAATGCTAGAGCGCACCAGACCTCAATTATGGATGCAACAATTCTCACAGCTTAATTTGACACATTTATTCCTGCAGTCTTTTAAATTAAGTTGTAACAAGCTTTGAATGAAATCTATATAAATCAGTCTACATTTGTTTTAACTGATTACTTAGTGAGAATAAAACTGAGAGTTTAGCAGATGAAAACAGGCATTCGTGTGCACAAACCAACGTATGCACCTGCACCTACTGATATATATGACTGTTTGGCACAGACCAAGCATACAAATGGACAGTGTAGACGTTTCTATGGACGTTTTTGAATGTATGAATGAAAGACAGATTTAATGAGACTGACGCTCTGCTGCGCCTTCAGGATGCCACCTGTCTAAATGTGGGTGGACTTAATGGGTGTTCACTTCAACATCATTATCCTCCTCCTCTTCCTCTAGATGGTTGTTTCAGTTCTTGTATTAATGACAGAATGTGGTTTGTACGTAAAGAAGCATCTGTGTACGATGACTTTTGCTGATTGTCAATGCACTATTGACTGTTGACTCACCACCTGCTCCAACGGTCCAGTGGGAAAACATCGTAACAATTAGATGTGTGAAGACAATTTAATTTAAATTTTACGTATGGTATCTCTGTATCAAGTTAGACAGGAACATTAACATAACTACTAACATTACTAATTCACACTTTTTTGGTAGCTTGGTTTAACAAAGAAAAAAAAACAATTATGCCTCTCTAATTAAGCGAAATAATATAAAGTTATGTACAAATTTATGCACACCAATTTAAGATTACTCATTTGCAAGGTAATTATTATTCGGATTAATAATAATTACCTCCTGTAGAGCCATTTTTGATCTGGATTTGCAATAAACGAGGGGGATAACAGGGATTTTGTATTTATGAATTGAAGTGAAAGTGAAAATGTTTAATCAATTCACTTATTTGTTTTGCATTCATATTCTATATTCAAGTGCTGTCTGACTCACATTTTTTAGCTGCCATCTTCTGTTTAACAGAGATATCAATTATACAATTACTGTTTTACCTTTTTAACTCTTTGACTTAACCCCTTTTTCACTCTTATTTGCCAAAATGGAAGATTATACCCAAACAACAGACACAGACACCAAAAAAGTGGTTTCCAACAGGGGCAAGCAAATGAGGTAGCAAACAGTGGTCCAAATGGGGTTACCCAGGGCCACTGGACAATCATTAGTGATGAGGATTGGTTAGCCATTATGGTTAAGGAGCTGTTGGGACTCATTGGTTAGTCTAACAATCCATTGTATAATGGTCGATAAGTAGCGAGTTCATTTGCATTGTTTGTGCCGTCTTCTTGATTGTATTTGCATATAAAATGAACGTCCTGCCATCCCAGCATCTGGATTTTCTGGATTTGCTTTGTTATATACAAAGAGTGAGTGAGAAAATATGTTTTATTGTCACTTGGGTGACTGACCCTTGGAGGGTACTGATTACAGGGCCAAAAGAGGGTTCAAAGATTTAGCAGTCTACGCTGCACCCCGTAGACCAGCAGGGGTACATAACGTCCTTTACATTTCACTAAAACACCGGACCAGGTGATTCACTGATTTGTTAACCCTGAGTCAAAGTAGCAACTAATTACTAACAGATCCGTCCTTACATGGGTGGATGGCACAGAAAGACTTGTTTCCATCAGAATGGACTATGGTTAAGGAAGTATACCACATTAGGACTAAAAGTCATAAATAACAAACATCAAGCCCTCACATTTGAGAAGCTGAAACCATAGAACTGAGGAAATTTTGGTTGAAAAATTACTGAAGTCGATTATCAAAATAGCTGTAGAATAATATTCTATCAACTGACTAATCAATTAATCGACTAATCAACTCTGCCTCATATGTGTTATTGGTTAATCCAATCCATGTTATTATGTTTGTTTCCAGATGCAAAGATTTACACTCAAGTAATCAGAAAAATAAAAACCCTGCCCTTGCAGTAGAAGTGGTACTCCCTATTTGCATGTGTATAGCCACATAAACAGGTGCATACAACAGCAATTGCACACGTTTTGCATGTGAATGGGTTAACAAAATAGGCTTAAATCATGATTTAACTGACTATGAAAAAGGCATGATTGTGGTTTCCAGGGGGGTGGGTTTGAGCACCGCCAAGATTGTAGAGTTGCTACGCTTCTCAAAGGCAGCAATCGTAAAGACGTACAATGAAAGGAGCAGAATACAAGACACTTCAAAGCATTTGCTATGTGGGAGAAGGCTCCTGGTAGATGAATGTGGGGGACGTCAGGTGGTTTGGGCCACAAGTAATATGGAGTCAACATCACAACCAATTCCAACAACCAATTCCCTGCATACAATGCAATGCACTTGTGTATGAGATGTTCAAGCAGATGACCATGCAGGATACCTCTCTTGCTCATCTCAAGTTGCAAAGCGCATTTACTGTGGGCTAAGAAACATCCGTAAGATTGCCTGGTGGTCTGACTAATCCCCCTCGGAACAGCATCAGCATTGTAGACTCAGGATGTAATCTAACATAGGTCAAAGGGTTCGTCCTACATACTACAAATGTACAGTTCGTACACTGGCTTTATCATCATACGTGTCATCTTGTATCATTGTACTGGATCATTCAGGAAGGGTTTGAGGAATGTTCAAGTGAACTCATGTTGATGATCCAACCACCAAACACTGTGGAGATAAATTCAGATGAAATTTATGCTAAAAGGAAAGTAAAACACTGTTGTCTGCACAGATTCAACACTGACTGGCTCAACAAGGGAAGCTACAGGTCTCTCTGCCACAGTGTGTTCCAGCTCATATGAGGGCTAAACACGGTTCAGTGTACTACTGAACAGAGATTAATTTTTTCTGGTCACTGAGTGTATATTTGATTGTCCAGCTCATTAAAACAACAACACGCTTGAGTTCCGTTTGAGTGTGTCTGTGTGTGAGATTTTTAACACCCGACTGAAGCAGCTCAGCCTCTGGTCAAATACTGAGATTGTATCCATAACCATGGAAGTCATTTGTCAACTTCGCACACATAAAAACACCACCTGCATTCCACGGTTTTTTAGCTAATACATCTCCCCAGGCACTTCCATTTCGCTGCTGCTGCTGTTGTTGTCGCTGGTGCATTTCCTTGTAAAACTCATTACGGAGAGAAAGAATTAGAGGGAAGTATCTAGGTAAGACACAACAGCGCAGGCACTCAAACAGCTAATTGTAATAACCTGACACAAGTGAGTAATTTAGCTGCCTAAAAACGAGCCTGAAATCTAGAAGGAGCACTTTAGAAGAATGGATTAGGCTGGAGGCCATTACACACCAAGACATTTAGACAGAAAAAGAAGATCCATCTTTCAGTGGGGTGGATTTGAATATTAAATGGCCCTGCTTTCCGTTTTAGGAAAAAATCTGAGATTATCACAGAAGCAAGTTAACATAATATTGTGCATATTGCAATCTTTGTTCCAGACTGCCTTCCACACATCCATTATTTATTAGAAATCATCTATCATTAATCATGCACGACATGCCAGTTAAGTCAGTAATTACAGAAAATTTGTGACCATGCAGAACTCACTTAATGGACAAAATTAGGTCATACTTAAACTAAAGCCTGATTACATTTCATGTTCTGGTTCCACATGAGCAACGCTGACAAATAGGACTTTTTACTTTTTCTGATGCATCAATTGATTGCTTCTGAATAAAACAGTGACAGATTTTAAGTGATATTATTGAACAAATGTGTTCTATTAATGTGCACTGACATTTTATACTGGTGTATATTGCGATTGGCAAAATAATGTGGTTTGTTTCTATTTGTAATAATGAGGAAAGATGTCCTTATCACTCTTATTTCACTTACCACATGGAGTTAACCACTGATGGCGCTGTAGAGCAATGTGACTCCCCATAATGAATATTGTACTTCACCAGCATGCACACAAGACATAAATATGCTATTTGTGGCACAGCTTTAGGGCCAGAAGGAGCTACAACAACCATAGTACTACAAACTCAAAGCAGTGTATTTAGCTATATTTTGGTAAACTATGACAGCTGAGAAAACAGCTGGAGAGCAGAGGAAAAGATTATGCTGCAGAAGTCATCTGAGAAGTTTGTGTAGACATTTTAATACATTTCATTAACATTCTCATGTTAAATGTCATTTATGTTTTCCATCAGCGACAAAAAACTTTTTAGGGCCATATTTCAAGCCTACAAGGCAAGATATATTCTGGATGGAGCCTCTCTTTAAAGATACACACAATGCATTTACTGTCTATTTCAGGCCAAGTGTGTAGAATTTAGTTGCATCTAGCGGTGAAGTTAGAGATACAGCTCAGCCTTCCAAGCATGTAGGAGAAACTACACTACTACGCTACTATGGCCGCAAAACTAGTGAAAAACAATCCAGTGTTTGGTTTGTCCATTCTGGGCTACGGTAGAAACATGTTCAAGAGAATCGGCTTCCTAAAAATGACTTAGATAAAAACGGCTAATTTTAAGGTAATAAAAACAAAACACAAATGTATTTTCCGGTGATTACACCATAATGAAAAAATACCTATGAATATTAGATTTTATTTCCACCAATTGATCCTCCAAAATGTTACACACTGGATCTTGAAGACACACAAAGCTGACTGGATAACAGTAAAAGTGTTTGCCAGACACCCAAACCCAGAAGTTAAGAACTGATTTGATGCTGATTTTCTCAAACAACTGTTATAATTCTCTCCAAAAATGCTAGTCAGCCACCTGGAAACAAAATTAGTGGCACCTTTATCCCTACCAATTTATTTCTCTGGGAGGAACCAGGGCATATGACTCATTCTGGGAAGGAGGTTACATCATGAATAGGTGCCGTATGAACGAGACCACAAGCTAAGAGAGGAACACTTTCCATTAAGGAGTAAGCACAGACCAAACCTTGCACCTCCCTAAAGAGGTGAAAGATACAACAATACATCTGTGATATTATGCATCAGCAGAATGAATTTTTCTTTATTCAAATCTGCATTGTGCTAATAGTATGCATCTAACACAGCTGCTGGCACTGACACAAGAGAAAAATGAGAATGTTATAGTCACCTAAAGTTCAGAGGTGAAGACAACAGGCTCAGGAAGCTGATCAGAGAGGGAAAAAAACTCCCAGTTCTGCTATTCATCTTGCAATGCTTATGCAGTGTATACTAATGGGCTTCTTGCAGGTTGCTCTCTGCTCTACCCCATTTCCCCAATGGGAGAGATTCCTCCCTGCAGCAGAGCCAGGCTGTGCTAATTCTGGAGACATCCAGGTCTCAGGGACCGAGCCTTGCCAAGGTCCCAGGTGGGAGGGGCCAGCACAATATGATGCTGACAGCGAGATGATCCCCCAGAAGAAGAAAAAAAAAGAGCATCTGTATAACCCAAGGGGTTATGTGCTAGGAGCAGGGTGCAATTGTTTTCCTCATTTCCTCAGGCTTGTAAAGCTGATCCACTATCAGCGGCAGGCTGGTATGCCACGAGCATGGCAATGAGCTTGCTTTCTCTGGGCCTTTTGACATTTCTTGCCATGTAATAGCAAGCAAAAAGCTATTAAGCCTGTAATCAATTGATGTATCTGGAGGGAAAAAGCATTCTGAGGGCGCAGACATTCTCTAACATGATTGAAAGTTTCTTGTTTGAGGTCCTTACCTAGGCTTTGACACAGTTTATTTCTTTTGGGACAAAGAGGCATTTAATTTTCTGAACAGCTTATCTGCAAAATGGCATAACAAAAAAGACAAATTTATGCAAAACTAACACGCATTAAAAGTTCACTACTGACCAAATTAGCCTGAACAGAAATGCCCACATACACACAGAATTTGGATTCAATATTTTTAAGAGGAGATGGCTTTAAATCATGTGAGCTGGCCCGTAGGTGTTGATAGGGTGTTGAAAGGCCCTGACAGATTATAATCACGGTGACATCAGCTCCCAGCTCTGACTCATCCATGCCCCCCGGACAGTCTGGAGACAGACAGCAGTGGGGTGAGAGGGAGGTCATCACACACACATCAAACCACATTACATCATTCAACACTGAAAACATATTTTTTGTGAACTTTGTGGCATCCAGCAAAGCATCAAAGACATATACTGTAACGAGCTCATGGTTACTGTAAAACAGAAAAGACGAGCCAATTTTCATTTTCTGTGTGTGCGCGCCTGGTTGTGTCTTGAAAGCAGATTAAATTTTACTAAACACTACAATTTGGTGGGGCGCCTGGGTGGCAGAGAGGAAAACCACTTGGCCACCATCGCAGCAACCCGGGTAAGCAGGATTTGGAATCAGTCATTCCAAATTGTAAGAAAAAAAGGAAAAAATACTGAACACATCAACAGGATATTGAGTTAGCGGACTAAAATAGCAGCGCAATTCTGGATATAAATTCTATCAGTCATATTACTGGCATCATTTACATGTTGTGCCTGAGCTGTATTACTCACTGGCAATTCAACACACACAGCAGCAACACATTGTAGAAAATGGTAATGTGAGCTGATTTTTAACAGAAAGTGTTGGATGTTGATGTGTTCAATTTTGAGTTAGAAGGAGATGTGATTTTGGATGCAAATTGTATCCATCAGGTTCATCACAATGCAGCAGCTCAAATAAATTGATGCCGCGTATTACTGAACACTATTACATGGCATACAAAACACTAAACAAAAGATTTCATGTTCACAAAGAAGAAAACCTACCGAGTAAGAGAGAGCAGCACTGCGTACCGAACAGACAACTGCAGCACGGGATTAGTTTCATCTCATCTGCGTAAAGAATGACATAGCTGCCAAGGAAGTGCTGTTCAAATCAAAACAGCAGACTCATGTATGTGTGTGTATGTGTGTGTGTGTGTGTGTGTGTGTGTGGTCACTTTCCCTCCATCATGGCCCGTGCATATGCGCAGCACTGCTAAGCCACAACGGCCTTCTAAAGGAAAAAGACAGAACTTAACTGCTCCCGCTCATTTCACAGATTTTCCAGACAAATAATTTCAGGTTTGTGCCCGCTAGCGCCAACCCTCTGTCCGTCCCGCTCTCTCTGGCCTATAATTACATGCCATTCATTTGATTTGTTCATTAGTTCAAGCCTCGGCTGGGTAGAAGCAGAACGGAACCCTCTTATTAGTGGTTCATGACTCTACTCTCTCCATGGTGAGCTGTGGAGCTACGGTGGAAAACAGCAGCGGAGCGGTGGGAGAGGGGAAACTGGCGGGAAGACCTTATTCTAACCCAGAGCACACATCTTCATGAGGAGAGACAGCAGGGAACGCATACTGTCATAATAAGTGTATATCCGTAAAACCTCTTACACAAAAACACTGCCGTGGTGTTCAGAAGGTCAACAAAGCCACGATCAACAAACCTTGAGATTACAGATAACAAAAACTGAAGGAATGAACACACTTTTTGGCAAAGAAACACTTTTTCTGTGTAGATCAGAGTTGAATTTTTTCCATCTCATGCCCTGTGGTGCTTTTGAGACACTTTCTACTAAACATACACTTATAATGTCATGCACAACAGCTATATTAATACTTGAATGGGGGAGGATCTAGAAAGATTTGAGTTTACTTTGGAGTTAAGTTCCTTTAAGCCACCAATCTTATACCAATAAATCCATTCATTTTCCTCTACCTCTGTCCAGCTCCTCTCTAACATTTGCTAAATGATTAGTCAAGTCGTTTGTGGTTTGCAATTCATAAATGTTTCTGTTTTTCAACATGCATGGAACTCCTCTCTTCTCTCTGTCAGCCTCACCACTTAATTTTAAATAGTTTGAGCTCCTGTGAAAACGTCAGGAAGCCATGTGTAATTACTTCTGACAATTACAATCACATGATGTGCCTCGTCTGTGTTGCAGGGATCTCGTGAAGGGTGTTCTATTGCAGATGAGCTCCTGTGCCCCATATTTCAGTATAAGCCAATAATTTACAAGCACGGAAAGGCAAGAAGCAATACATTTGACTTGAGAATGCAACGTGGTGAGCCACTTCCTCTGCACAATATTTTAATGAGTCTCTGCTGTCTATCCGTGCTCTCTTGACTAGCGTGCATTCATATTTTATAACTATTTATTCATTACTACGGGCAGGTATGCAGGTTGATGTCAGCTGCTTTTAGTTCTTTCAAATCAAACCTAATCATGCTAACCATAAATATGCATCACAGGATATTATAAATATTTATTGTTATATATATCATTGCCCCAGTATAGAATTCTGCATTTATTTTTTATTTTGTCTCATTTATATTTTATTTTGCTATTTACATTTTTTTATGTATCTGGTGAGGGAATTTGGTCAGCGGTGTTAATTTTCAGATTGAATAATTATCACTGAAATCTGCAACTGCACACTACAAAACAGGGAAGATGAAAGATATGAAGATAACAAGACTGAGAGTATACAGCCAGGCTACAATATGCTGTACTCAGGCACGGTGGTGCATCAAGTTGAAAACTAATGTTTGCATGCTACAGTAACAAGCTCACACTGATAACAATAACACAATGATGTTAAAGGCCCATTTAAGAGGATATATAGTAATACAATTGAATAGAATATTCATGTATGTTTTTGTTAGTGTATAATCACCTGAGAGAGGAAGCAGGTCCACTGGCCGCCATGCTGAACCGCCATATTCTACCAGAACAGACAGACCAAACACTGAATCTAGACAGGGGCCTTTCATGGTTTTCGCAAGTTTCTAGTTGGTTGCAATCTGCAACTTCACCTGCTAAATTTGACAACTTAAAAATTTAAAATAGTGTATAATAGTAAATAGTAAGATACATTGTCTGGGAACCATGAAAGTCTGCACCAGATTTCATGGCAGTCCATCTTATAGTTGCTGAGATATTTCAGTGTGGACCAAAGTGGTGGACTGATAGCATGGCTAAAAAGCTACTGGGTAAGATGGTTAAAAACGTTTTGCACCTTGCACGACATGTGATTAACAATTTCAAAGAAAATATTATAAAAGAATACAAACTCTACATTGAATTCGCGCAAATTAGTGTGTAACTCAGTGCTATCAGAGTGCATTAAAACAAACAGACATGTTCCCTGCTCCACAAACAACACACGTCTCAGCCTACTATAGCTTCACTGTGGGGTTTTCAGTTCATTATTCAGCATCATCAAAATAATAGAACAGGTCACCAAGATGTTATGAGATAAATATTTCTGATGGAGCGAATGAAAGCAAGAAGAAAGGAACAAGAGCTTTAACCACTCTCGCCACATGAGATCAAAAGCTGGGTTCTTTATTCTTCACACACACCGAGATCAGATGAGAGCTGGTTTAACGGACTGTCATACCAACAGGGGAGCATTACACCCCAGTGGTTTTCATCCACATGAAAAGCAGAGTGGCGCTGAGAGCGGCAATGGATGAGGTCTTCAAATCACACACACACAATTCTTTTTCTTCCTCTTCCATGTACTGTTACAGCAACAGCTAGTGCAATCACCCAGCACTGCAGGAAAAAGAAGCTTTATGCCTCATCGGGGTGTCAGCATCCACTCCTTACACAATTACTGGATATGCTGCCGCTGTAATTAAAGTCCCCTTGCAGCACTCCACACACCATGACCTTTTCCAATGCAAACACTCAGTTAAACCCAAGGTCCCTCCACTGGGACATTTTTATGTTGGTGACACATAAAAAAATGTATGCAAGTAATGGTATGCACTGCTTAAAAATGTGTTAAAGCTTCAACTGGGAAACGAGGCTTGATGCGTTTTACCATCATTACCAAGGTGTCGCGGCAACTTTGGCAATAAACACTCTAGGAGACAGAATACCCTTGATAGGCACCATCATAACCTATAATCAGAAGATATGCAAATGATAGAGATGTTCCCCCTGACACTGCAGTGCCAGTCGTCTTGTGGCTCTCTGGGATCTCTCCTGTCAGCGCTCGAGCAGGAGAATGGGAGTGATAGCAGAAAGGGCTGTTTGTTTAACATGTCACTGGAACAGCAGTGTCGAGAGGGAGGGACCAGATGGAGGATCAGAATATACAGGGAATCCATCTAGAGAGGGTATTGTCCTCACAGTCACTCGTACATGCCTAAGAAGCCATTGCGGTGCAGCAGAGAATCACAAAATACTCACAGGAAATAGAAGCTGAAATGTTTTCCATCTTACACACGTCTATGAAAAAGTGTTGGCTAAAGTTTAAGAGTTTGCTGCAGTATCACTCCTTTTGTACTTAAAAGTTAATCATGCACATGAAAAGAAGCTTGATTATACGCCACACATTTCCTCCCAGTTTCCCTCCCAGCCTGGCTCACGGAGACAAAATGTGAACAGACACACACAAGTGTGCGCCCCTTGTCTATGAAATGACACCCTATTTTGTTCTCATTTAAGCTTTTTATATTCAGTAAGAGGGTGAGGTACAAAGGGCCTAAAGCTGTCTTGGGTCATTAAACCACACATTTTCTTTCTTCTTTCAGAATGTGTTTTCTGGCACTTACATCAGGGAAAGCTGACAGATTAGACAAGGAGGTTCCTACACGGGCTGGCTGTGGGCTTCAGTAGGGTGGGCTGCTCGCTGGTGCTTGGGGCAGCAAAACCATGCCTGTCACTGTTTGACGGGCCAATCCAGAAGTGCAGTCATAGGGAGGTATGATTGATGATATTATGTACTCACACAGGATCTGAATGCCAGCACACTCCTGTGATTTAATCCCTGTTCCTTCATCAAACATCCAGGCGCAGCAGATGGACTGCACAACACCAAAGCTCTCTTTCCCTGAGGCCAAGTGTCAAGTGTCCTGAATACAGGAGTTGTATTACGTATCACTGTTCATTCATATTCCCTGTAGCACATTGACATAAGACACTTTGAGCTAGATATGTTTTTTTCTCACATACTTGATTTGTTGTGACCCTGGCCTCCACCTGTACATTAATTAAGTACAAAAAACACATCCCACTAAATTCTCTATGGTGGCAGTGTTGATACATGTTCTACTTTTCTACAGTTAGATGAAAGCCGGTCATGATGAACATTAGGCCTTCCTTGAACCCGGGGTAAATGCATTAAATGGCTTGAATGCCTTTTTGTCCTACCCAGACAAAACCCTTTTAACAGCCTTCCTGTTTGACATGACTGACCCCTAGTGGTGATTGAAGAAACTTAATTCAAAACATGAGCCTGCAACCCTCCGTATAATTGTCAAAGCCACAGACGTATTAATCCCTTTGTCTCTTGTTACAAAGTAAAACACAAGGGTCAGGCAATACATCGACAGAGTCTGCTAACATGATCTTCAGCACGAGAGTCAAAGCTGTCAGGCAGTAAATCCAAGAATGAGCAGAGCTACACTGCTTAGATTAAGCCAACCATCCCCCAGTTAGACCACAAAGAGTTCATTGTACTTGGATAGCATATAAAGAGGAGAAAGGAGAATAATTTTGGCAGTGATTTTCAATTATAGTTTGGTCTCACTGGCCTCAGAGGGTTATGAAATTTCACCAGAATGAACAAGATGTGCTCTGTGTTAATGCTGTGGAGAGAGAAGACACAACATGGAGGGGAGACTGCAGAATTGGTCGTCTTGTGACAGTGACAGAAAAAGCATGGTGCTGAAACACATCTAAATTAACAGCTGTACAGCAACTGTATATTCATAACAGCAAAGATATGAAGAAGTACAGTCAACAGCAAGTGCTTGAAGGACTACATGTGTAACAGGCGTTCATTCATGAGAGATGTACTATTATTTTACTATTGAAAAGTACATGTGCTATGGCACACAACATTATCAATGTGATAAAAAGTGACAGGTCTCACTGTAATGACACATTTCTGCAGTGGAGGAAACCTACCTGAGCATCCGAAGATACACGACCTCAGATCAAAGAAGAGGTGGCCGCTGATGCATCATTGGTAGCGACAAATTATCATCAATACCACTCTACCACATTATCATCAATCTCTCTCTCGAAAGACAAAAGTATCTCTCCATGCTAAATCATGAAATCAATGCATTTCTATCACTGAGAGGAATTGGTCTCCGAGTGATCTCTGCGGCTGAGTAATGTGAAATCTATCGCAGGTTAGTCCACATGGCCCGGACAAGATCAAAGACAAGACCCCAGAAAAAACTTTGTATTGATCAATGGCCACAAGAATGCAACTGAGGAGTGACAATGTGTGCGGAATTTGAAACAGTTCGAACTGAAGATAAATCATCTCATTTTTGTGAGACAATAAGCAATGGTAATGAAACTACAGTACTACCGTATAAGCTACTGTACTATTATCATATACTATTAGATTATAAATTCCACAGATTCACAGTGCACCTGTATAAATGTTCAAGATGCAATTATGAGCTGCAGATTCAATTTGGGATGAACTCCAGATGCATAGTTTCTAACATCTTTGCATCAGTATAAGCTGATTTATTTATTTTTTATTTATATCCTTTGCATTGCATCGTATGGTATTGAATTGCATTGTGTCGGAATCAAATCTCTCTGCATCGCAATAGTGGTGAATCATATCACAATGGGTGCTTGGTGATACATCGAGATGCATATCGCATTGGCCTCAGTGATGGTGATGCACATCCCTACCTAAATTATCCTTTTTTATTAAACATGCTATTAAGCCTCATAATTAAATTTCAAGTTAGAATGATTTGGACATCAGATCCTCCAAATTAGATTTGAGATTTACAATTCTTGGCAACGACACTTGGTGCACTTGAGGAAAGCAGATAACTCTTCCCTTCGTCGTCCCACTGTTGCAACAAAAGATCTACAGTTTTAGGTTATTCATAGTTTAAGCTGTTGGGTGCACTTACCTTGGGCCACTTGGGATTTAGCTCACAAGCTTTTTCAGCATCATCCAGTGCCGCCTGGTGTTGTCCCAGTTTGAGAAGTGCTGCTGAACGGTTACTATACAGGATGCAGTTCTGTGGGTCAGCTTGCAAGGCATTAGTGTACAGCTGAACAGCCGCCTGAAAGTCACCACGCTGACACGCCTCATTGCTCTGCTGCACTTTCTCCATGAACTCTGCTTTGCTGAGACCATACCTGACCCCTCCGTCTCCAGAAACACATCGGATAGGTCTGCACGCCGTCCGTGAACCAAAGATTGAAAGCTGAAGAAATAGACAGAGAGGAGTGAGAGAGCTATAATCAGTCTACTTGAAAAATATAACGCTTAACTGACAGGAATGTGCTTGTGCAAGGAACTCAGTAACAAACTGAATATAGAGAAGTAGAAGAAGAGAACATGCAGCTAAAATAGGAAGGAATGTTAATGTGTGAACATGAAACGTCTGTATGACAGAGCGACTCATTTTCTCCCACAGAAGCAATGAAAAAATACACTTTAGTCCTTTGAGCTGAAGAGACATTTTTCACCAAACACATTCTGACATGTCATAGCAACAAATCGTTCATTAATAATGTTCATTAATAATGGCTGAATTCCATTTAGTTTGGCTAGCTTCAGGACCCAGGTGCACGATGGCTCTGTGGTGTGGCTTTCTGGAACAATGAAGTGAGACAATGTTTGTTTCACCTGTGCTTTTCCAGTTAAGACAACCGATCCATATAAAGTGGCCTCATATAACCAATGAACGACATATTTACATGTAAACACACTGAGACAGACCACTGGAAATCCCATTCTGAAATATAAAAAAAACAGAGCTGCAGCGATTAATTGATTAGTTTTATTAATCAATTAATTACTAAGGAAAAATGTTGAAATTAGTTTAGCCCTCTATGACAGTAAACTGAACATCTTTGGCTTGCAGACAAAAAAAGACATCTGAGGACGTCATCTTGGTTTTTGGGAAACAGTGATCAAACAACTAACTGATGAATTGAGAAAATGATCGACAGATTAATCAGCAATGTAAATAAGCATTAGTGGCAGACTGAAAACACACTAAATAAACATCACTCTATCTTTCGGGGTATACTGTGACATGACCTGAAATTAAAAACAAGGTTTCCAATATAATCCAGGATATGTTGTTCTGTCTGAATAAAGATTTATTTCTGTATATCTTCTATTCAGCAGTTTTTAGACACACAATAATGCAAGCTGAACCTAATAAAGACAACTTCATTACACTGATAAATCTACCACCACAATATAATACCTGCCTTGGAGCAAGGCCACCGGCATTAATGCGGGACCAGATCTATTATTGTTCCCATTCATATTCAACATGTTACCTTGCCGAACCAACTGGCAGACAACCATTAGAATGCGAGACCAATTATCATATTGACTCATATTGACACTGCAACTGCATCCAACCAATACAGTCTGATTGATTAGATGAGTGCTGCATCCATTTAACAGGGACGGTTTGGTGAGTATTACTGAATCATGAAATTCATCTCGGGTTGCATGTTTTTAAGGCCAGCTTCCATTATACCTCTTTCTCACCACACCTCCTCAGACTGAATTCTGGGATAAGGCAGGCTTGGTAATTACTTCCAGAGGTGCAGGGAGTAGAAGCAGCAGACAAGAGGGCTTTGGGTATCAAGTAGATTCAACATCAAGTTACAGAGCAGTACCAATCAGTTGTTTTCTTGCACCCTTTGACCTTTATCTTTTTTTTGTATTATAACCAAAAAAATATGTTTTCTACAATATGACAACAAAACAAATGAATTCCTGCTTTACTCTTGCAGGACTTTAAAGGACTAGTGTGCAGGATTTAGTGGCATCTAGTGGTGAAGCTTCAGACTGCAACTAACTAAGCACCGCTGGCGTCTGTATTTGACGACCTGTGAATGAGGAAGGGCTGTGAAGTTTTTAGGCACAACTACGGTGGCCGCAAAACTCATAAAATATGAGAAAGGCCCTATCTAAGGCCAGCGTTTGGTTTGTCTGTTCTGGGCTACTGTAGAAACATGGCGCTTCAAAATGGCGGACTCCATGGAAGGCGACCTGTGGTGTCTAAAGATAAAAACAGCTCATTCTAAGGTAACAAAAACACAACAGTTCCTGCATTCAGGTTATTGTACACTAATGAAAACATATATTATATTCCATCGTTCTGCAATTAGATCCTCCAAAATGTTACACACTGGACCTTTAAAGTGTCTTTTATATTGTATCTCAAATAGCCAATTCAATAGGTAAAAGATCAATTATGCTGCACCATCACCAGTAAACCAGTGGGATGTGTGCAACGGGGGTTTTATAACAAGAGCTTACTGTTGGGTTTATTGCTCCAACTCCCACAGAGAGGCAACCCACCTCTCAGAAATACATACAAACAGGCTGAGGGAGCACAGCGACTGACAGCACTGTCACGCATGATGACATTCAAAGGCTTGCACCCCAAAGAAATGTCAGGAGAAGCATCTATTATTGATCTGTGCTTCCAGGGCCCGAGTGCATGCAGGTTTTTCCCCTTGAAACACACACTCCACCGGCCGATTTCAGCTGATTAGCGGGAACCAGGGAGGAAAGTAATTTTACAGGAAGGTCAACTGTGAGTGTTGTCTCATCTGGTACAACATACTGGGAGGGGGGAGGCTGCCTACTGTATGTGGGCAGCACTGGGCAGGAAGGGTGGAGAGGGAGAGATAATAAGAGCTTGCACCAATACACAGACACCCTGACAACTTAACCATAAGACAAAGAGACAGCAATTAACCCAAAAGGCAAATATAGTCTGGACTGACTCTGGACTGCATATTTTCAGTTTCAGTTGGGGGAATTATGTGGATTTACTCATGGCACTGTGGGATCTTGGCAGTGCAATCTCAGTTCATGCAATAACCAAAAAAAAAAAAAAATGTGGTTTGGGTTTACAGTCTATTTTGTAATGTGCATGGTCTTCCTTTGCCCTTTATATCGCATTTGTGTGGACTATTGTCTGCTGCAGGAGAGCTCACACATCCACTGTGCAGCACAGTACAGTATGCATGACTGGAAAATCGATAGAGGTCTTTTTACGAGGTTTTCGCAGGAATGGCCATTTGGTATTTCCTGTCCAGGACGCGAGGTAAAAAGCGTTATTCTAGGGGGGGAGTGGGGGGAGTTGGGGTGGCAATAAAGTGCCAACTACAAAAAGAATGGCAGCTCTTGTGACAGTGCGTAAAGAAAGTTGCTTTTTAATCTATTTACCTTTTCTTTCAGAGTCGCTTGCTTCTCCATCCTGTCTGACTGCTTTGGTTTGTGAGACGGGTTATCGCTCTCATCCCATCACACTCCTTCTTCACTTCTTATCCGAGGGTTTGTGCATGAAGAGGAGTCCAAAAGTCGGCCAACGAGTCCACGTCGGAGCGCAAGTGTCGACAAACTGCGAGGAAATTCCGCAAAGACTGAGCTGTGTGGCGTTCAGGAGAAACTTTTCTCAGGGAAAGTGCGCCATGTTGTCAAATCTTTTCCTTTTTTTTTCTTGTCTTTTTTCCCCTGTTGCCATAGCGGATTTGTGAGCGCTGTGCGGAGGGAGGCATGAAGGTCTGTGGGAGTCTGAGTCAGGAAAAGAAAAGTACAACTAATGGATGTAGTACTCGCTTATGTTTTTTTTGGTTTGGTTTTGTTTGTTTTTTGTGGCTTTTAACAGTGTTACAAACCATTTATAAAGTGGTATTTAAAGTAAATATTAGCTAACGCTCAAGGTCAGAGCCGGTCATAGACTTTGTAGGGACAGGGGTGAAGATGAAAGAGGGGCACCTATCCTATTGGTGGCCCTGTGTGCAAAACGTGATCAATTGCCCTCTAATGTGCCCTTACAGTGGAGAAAATGGCATGTTAGCAACATATTAGAAGGCCTGTTTGTGCCCCTAAATGGTTAATTAATGTTGCTCTATTATTATTACTGAGATATAGCATCATTTGAGTCACATAATAAAACTATTTTCTATTTTAAAAGTCCAGTGTGAAGGATTTAGTGACATCTAGCGGTGTAGATGCACATTGCAACTCCTTCGTTTTATCCTCCCCTTCCAAAAACTACAGTGGCCGGTAAACGCACAAAAAACGTCCCTATCTAGACCCGTTGTTTGGTTAAGTCTGTACTAAGCTACCGTAGAAACATGGCGGTGCAACATGGCGGACTCCATGGAAGGTGACCCACGGTGTCTGTAGATATACAAGGCTCACTGTAAGGTAGCGAAAGCACAGCGATTCTGTATTCAGGTGATTATACACTTATGAATTTGTACCTATGAATATTATTATATTCCATTTTTCCAATAGATCCTATTAAATGTTACTGTCTGGACCTTTAAAGGTTATATAAAAAATGTTGCACTAGAGCAGGGCTTCCCAGACCTTTTCATGTGAAGGCCTCCCCACAGATGCTCATTAGACCCCCAGTCTGAGATAATTTTGTCTTAAGGAATCCCTTTCTGAGTCATTTTTTAGTTTGAAGTTTGAAGATAATAAAGTCTTCATAGTCAGTTAATGATAAAACTGGGTACAGTCAAACAAAACGGCCAACCATATTTCTTCCCTCGAAGTTCCAACTTCCAAAAAATGTGATTAAAGTTAAAATATTCCTCCTTTTTTTGGTGACCCCCTACAACCCATGTTTTTTGCAGTTTGAAAACCACTGCACAAGAGCATTGTCTCAGAGCAAAACCATGGGACAGAAACAAAGTCAAACTGACCAAAAATGTCCTTCCAACAGTCACCAACACTGGTTTGATCAAAATAAACCCTTCATTCACAGAGTTAGATGTGAAAAGTGCTGCAATGGCAGCAGCTAATCCTTGGGGACCAATGTGTCCATCAAAGTACAGCCACTAAAAGCTTGTTTTTGCCACTAACTCAGATGTGTCTGACAACATTAAGGACAGGGTCCTAGAGGAATAAACCTTTTGTTTAACCATAAACAGCTGTTATATCCACCAGACTCCATAGACAAAAACTGAGATTTTGCCTTGTATATCAGTGTAACTTCATTCAAAGTAGACAGAAGAAAAATACAACTCACAGAAAATGTCTTTTTAGTCTTTCCACTTACTCTGCTTTAATAAATATAATAATTTGCCAATGTTCATGAGAAAACCAGCTGTTTCAGTCGCTCTACTCAGCTGCACACATAACAGACTGGCCATGTAAACAAACCACAGACAGGCTGCAATATCAACACAGGCAGAGGGAGTGTCTTGTCATTATCTGCTCAGGACACCATTGCTCCACTATATCTTTACATAGACAATGTACAATACACATTTACAAATATGCAATATTAATGTTTTAAATCTCATATATATATACAACCTTTAACCAGGGGTTGGAACTGTTTCACTGCACGATGAATACTAATGTACCTCTGTGTCTGTAACTTGTGTTTTCAGATTCTTAGTATCTGACTTAAATATTTTTCTCCAGTAGACCTCAAAGGAATAACCAGATAACAGAAAGTGGTCTATTTCATGAGTTAAGAATGAATTCAGACCGATTTCAAATCCAGCTCTACCCAGAGATGCAGGAATCCATTGAGCTGGAGGATCAAAGAGCATTTGCGAGCCTCCTGAAGTGCCTTCTAGATATGGACCACGAGGAGAGGATCACTCCTCAGAAGGCTCTCAAGCACCCCATGATCACAATGGCCCTCCTGGAGGCTGAGAGGGACACCAGCAAGTGGCTGTGTGTTAGAATCAATACGGTCGGACTGACACATGATTAGTTGAATGGACTCATTTGTATTCTGACTTGACTGATTTATTAATTGACTGTCATGTTTTATTCAGTGTGGACAAGTCATTTGACAAAATGCCTGTCCGTCCAATGGATGACCCAGAAGAGGAGCTTCCTCCTAACGTTGAGGCTAATAAAGAACTCAGTGGAGAAACGCTGTCAGCCACTCCTGATACAAATGGCGCAAGCATCAGCCACTCCTCGCTCCTGTGACGGCACTACAAACACGCCTCACTCAAATGATGGAGCAGCAACAGCTGGATTTGTAGATGCAACAGACTCAGCTAAAGAAGAAATCAGCTGTGAGCAAAGGTGCAGCCATTCCTGCTGAGGACACAAGGAGACAATGTGTATATATGCATATATACATATAAATGTGTACATATATAAACATACACAATCATGTACATACATAGGGAACATATGAGTAGAAACATTAAGATTAAAAGAAGAGGGAAAGAATTAATTAAAAAAGAGAGATGACAGAGATAAACAAACTTGAAGGAGATCTGTAAAAAGGCTTGCCAATAGAGTTGGGTTTTGAGGAGCCACTTAAAACAGTCCAAGAATTCATCAAATCTGAGTGAGTGGGGAAGACTATTCCACAGTGTTGGGGCTAAAACAGCAAAGGCACGGTCACCTTTAGTTTTGCAGTTAGAGCGGGGAATGGATAAAAGGCCGAGATTTGAGGAGCGGAAAGTGGAATGAGGAACAAGGAGATCTGAAATGTAACTGGGGGCAAGGTCATGAAGTGCCTTATATGTAATCAGCCAGATATTATCTTAAGGTGCAGCCATTGCTGCTGGGGAGACATCTGATGGGTCACCTGACGAAAGGTCCACCTGTCAAGGTAAAAAAAACAGCTGGCTGAAGAGAATCTGGAAATGATTTGGCTTGGCAACAAACGAGGTTCGTTTGGAAAAAGGAAATCTGAATAAATCTGAATGCTTAATATTATATTCTTTGTTTTTGTCTTGTAAATCATAACAATGCAACTTTGAATTATTTTTGATCTGATGTCCATAAAAGATTTATTGCATCCCTTCCCTTCCTGTGTGTGCTTTGATTACACCCACAGTGTACAGAATACACCTCTGCAGGTATTTCAAGTTATTTTTGTTCAGTATTTTCCTAAATCAGTTTCAGCCTCAATGGTAACTGCAGATATGCATCAATAAATAACTGTTTCTA
>NW_023339718.1:2377088-2391715 GCF_004916995.1 Morone saxatilis
CTAAGACTCTAAAGTGGTTTTAACATCTGTCATGTAAAACCAGAACCTCAAAGATGATCTTTTTTGTGCAGCTCTTCACCAGCAGATGGCGATACAATCCTTTACTGAGTAGTGTTTGGTCTGGACAGCAGTAGTTATTTAATTCCCTGCATACTTGCAATAAGCAGCAAACATTTTTGGCATGATTGGCAGGAAAAGCATAGATGTAATTAAAAGTATTAATAATGGCTGCTTTGTATGTAGTTGTTCCCAGTTTAAAACTCTTGTTGTGGGCTGAGTGGATTTTATTGGGACATTTAAATGGAATTGAGCCATTATTCATGTAATAGGCTCCACCTGTGCTTTTCCTGCAGAGTCAAAATGTCTCTGTGAAAAAAGCCTGTAGTGTGTAGTTTCTGTAACATGTCACACGTTTAACATGTCACAGTTATTGAAGACTTTGACTGTTGCATACATGCAAAGGTTGAATTTTAAAATGGACGGCGCAATTTAAGATGGTGTGGTTTAAGATTTATATTTTATATTAATTATACAATGGGCTTTGAAATATAATAAATAAATAAATAAATATAATATTAATAATATGAAAATATTGCCCTTGTGCGTTGCCATTTGAGTTTACAACATGTAACACTGATTGCAAATATAAAAATCTGAGTACATAGACTTTAAATGCCAACCTGAGACAACTGCTCCTATTTTAACTTTTTATTTAAGGCTCTGATTTTGCACCAACTGACAACAAATCAGTCATTTGACTGTAGTTTCTGAAGTGCTTTCTCCACTTCGGTGGAAATAGATATTTACTTTTACAACGATAGAGTTAAAGCTTCATATCACCATGAAATGATTGCACTGAATGTTTGAAATTTCATGTGATATATTGTGAAAAAGACGTTTTTCTTTTTTCCTCTTGTGTGGACGGGTTATTTTTTAAGCAGGCATTTTCTCTTTTGCAAATGGAAACACAGTTCTTATGTTTGTGTCACCTTTTTTTCAAAATGGAAAGTGGTTTCTAACAGTGCGTCCAAACACGTGAAATTGTTATGTGATAATCTCTGAACAGAAAAGGATGAAGATCAAGCACATATTTAACTGTAAGAACTTCACAGTGATGAGCACTGACCCACTGCACTCCTCAGACCTACATGTAAAGTTTATATTACTGTAACAGCTCCTCTTGGACCTGGCCAGGCTGAAATTTGATAAAGATCTACTGAACTACGAGTTGTTTACTGCATAGACCCTCCTTTTTTTTCACTTTATCTACCATATACATGTACATCTTTATTGTATAATGTTGCTCTATTGCTATGGCCATATTCAAGTACACTATTACCAGAGCAGGTTGTACAAGGTTCAGAACTTTAAATCAGCAATATTAATGTGCTTGAAATCAAGGAAGCTCGTTTGATGAAGCTCTTGGTTGCTTGAATGAATGACAGACTGACCTACATTTAGTAATGGGAGAAATACTTGAGTATTTAAGTATCGATGTAAAGATACTCTATTACAAGTAAAAGTCCTGAATACGAAATGGTACTCAGGTAAAACTACATGTATTATCAACAAAGTTTGAAAGTAGTGTGAAAGAGTAACTGCTGCTAAAGGCATCTTTATATTATTGGATTATTATTGCTGATGCATAAACATATTAAATATAAAAAATTTAAAGTCTTGGCAGGAAATAGAAATACTCAAGTACCTGAAAACTGTAGCTGTTATTTTACTTACTGTACTTAGTTACATTCCACCACTTATATTTTATTTCTCGCCTATTTTAAACATATTTCCACTTGCACTGGCAGACTGAGTTACTTCATTTTAAAGCACTTTCCCTGAGAGAGCAGCTCTCACTGTCGGAACACCGGATTATTCAGGTTTGAACCGTCCGCCCGGAGGCTCTTCACTGAGACCGCTTTGGGTAGTTGGGCATCGGAGCCAAAAGTAGTAGCGACTCTTTTGGTAATGCCGGCGGTGTGCGCAATTCCTTTAGAGGGGGGAGAGGAACATGCGAAGGACGGCGGGTGAAAATGTCATGGGGGGTGGGGGGGGGTCACAAAGGAGGCGAGAAGAGGGCGGAATTATGTAATGGTGGTTAAGGAAAACATGTTTTTATACGCTTTTAATCGTGCGGATTAAAATATTCCCTTTTAATTATAACAACAGGAGGTGGACGTTATTTTCTCATTTAGTGCTCCCAGTCACACCAGTGCAGCCAGTTTTGGATATCCCAGTTATCACCAGACCAGAAATTCATCCTCTTCCTCACGGTCACTGGGAGGGTCTGATGAGTCAGTGCTTGGCCCTGATTGGTCTGCACTTTGCCAAGCCCACAGCACAAGTAGGTATATATATGCATTTGAGATGCAAAAGTGAAAGGAATAAGGAGGTTTGGGATCATCAGTAATCTGGAACAGCTCGTTACCCTTCCATCCATCAGAGACTGGTGAGTTGAAGTCTATTTCAGGAAAGAGAGCATTCTTAGGAGGGGGAAAGGGATGTTTTGAGTTATTTGACACTTTTCTCTGCTTGTCTGTTCCACAGTGAGATGAAGACCCAGCAGCCTCTTCATGTGGCCACTCCAGTGAGGCAGAGCCTGGCCCTGACTAAAGTAGCGGGGACCTCTGTTTACCTCAAGCTGGATTCATCTCAGCCCACAGGATCCTTTAAGATCAGGGGCATCGGAAACCTCTGCAAAACTGTGAGTAATGCTCTTTTGTTTTGTTCTGTCCTGTTCTGTTTGAAGGAGGTTTGTGATGGCGAAGGTGTGTCTGAGTGTGGACCAGCTCCAGTCTGGCTGATGGGAGATCTGCTAACATGTGTTCAATGTCTCTTTTTCCTTGTAGTGGGCCGAGCGAGGATGTGAGCGGTTTGTCTGCTGTTCAGGTGAGCGCTGAAACAACAAAGAAAATCAATTGAAGCATTGTCTGGGCCTCTGTTGGTGTGTTTGAGTGTGTAATCTTTGTCACTTTTGGCCCCAACAGGAGGAAACGCCGGCATGGCAGCAGCTTATTCTGCCCGTCAGCTCGGGGTACCTGCAACCATAGTAGTTCCAAGTGTTACACCAAACCCAACAGTGGAGAGGCTGAAGGACGAGGGCGCCACTGTGGTTATTCATGGCAAGGTAGGTTAACCTGATGTATAGTTTCATTTTTTTTTTTTTTTTATTCAGTTCAATAGTGATACATGTGAGAAATGGTGTATGCTGGTTCAATTTTGTGCACGATTTTATTATTTTCTTAGTTTTCTTCGCCCAGTTATTACATTTAGGACAGACTGAGAATGCAAAATGATGAGAAGACACAAGCAGACAAATGGCATAAGAATTAAAACTGAATGTAACAATTAAAATGGTTTTATAGATTCATGGACACATGCAGAAATCTGCTGATACTGTACCAAAGAGATGTAAGTTGGTGTTGCTTAGAATTTTTTTTTAATTCATCAGATTAAATAAAGTTGTGTCTTTTTCAGGCTCTGAATGAAAGCATTGAATACGGACAGCAGCTTGTGGCAAACAACCCCGGCTGGATCTTCATCTCACCTTTTGACGATCCCCTCATCTGGTAAGACAGTCTCAGTCAGTCTATCCTTCAGGGACTGTGACAGCATTTACATTAGTATGTGCTGTACATAGTGATCTATCTGTCATCAGGTGATAGAGAGGAAGAAGTGATAAGTCTCCTCTTTAAAGGACTGATGGCAACACCTGTCTTATCATGCGCTGTCATTTGTACTCATGCACAGAACAGGGGCCGGGTGAGGTGTAATGTCAGATACTCTGTATCTTATCACAGTGCTAACTTTGAGCGGTTGTCACAGTCACAGTCGAAGCGTTTAACACAGCCATAAATTCCTGACTGTGATATGATCTGTATTTGATAGTATTTAAGGAAGATTTATTGCCTGAAAGGAGAAAGAAAACAAATCTGAGTTTCCTTCTTCGCATAGTGCTGAAATCAATGTTGAATTTCTTGGAGGTTGACGGGGTTCGGTTGTGTTTGCGTGTTCAGGGAAGGCCACACATCTCTGGTGAAGGAGCTGGAGCAGGACCTGAAGAAGAAGCCAGGGGCGATTGTGCTGTCGGTGGGAGGCGGAGGACTGCTGAACGGAGTGGTGGAGGGACTGCGTCGTGCCGGCTGGGCTGACGTGCCCATTGTAGCCATGGAAACCTTGGGAGCACATAGCCTCAATGCAGCAATGAAGGCTGGGAAGCTGGTCACTCTACCTGAAATTACCAGGTACAAAGACCTAGATACAGTATTATACCCAAGTTATAACATTATCCCACATGTTTCCCTGGTAAAGGCTGACCTGTCTCTTTGCTCTCTAGCATTGCAACCACACTGGGCCTGACGAGGGTGTCTGCACAGACGCTTAAACTGGTCAACGAGCACACAGTGTTCTCAGAAGTAGTCACAGACCAGGAGGCTGTGAAAGCTGTGGAGCGCTTTGTAGGTGAGTACGACACGCGCCTGAACAGATGCACAACTGATCTAAAATGCCACAAAGTCAGCTGTGAGACTGATCTCCCCTGGTGTCTCCTCTTTCTGCAGATGACGAGAAGGTCCTGGTGGAGCCGGCCTGCGGCGCTGCCCTGGCAGCTGTGTACAGTGACATTATCAAAAGGCTGCAGGAAGAGGGCAGGCTGGCAGAGCGTCTCATGGGCCCGGTGGTCATTGTGGTGTGCGGCGGCAACAACATCAGCATGGAGCAGCTAAGAAGGCTGAAAAAGCAGCTTGGTATTTTCTAGTGTGGCCAACCACCTCGGATCCGCCTGACCTTTCCTCTGTTCCGCCATCAGCTGGTCTCAATCCATAAACCCCATTATTTATGTACTCCATAGATCGAATCATTCCTGACTGTGTAATTCTTCTTTTTTTATCTTGTGAAAATTGTGATGCTGCTCGGGCAGAGGTAGTTTTTGTCTAGAGACCTCTTTCAGAAAAACAAAAATGTATAAAAAGTACACTTAGACATTTAGGTTGCATTTGTATGTAGCATGCTTGCTTTGCAAAATCATGTGTATGTTCTTTTACTTTTGTACTTTGGAATGTATTTAATAAATAATAAATTATTTCTGAATATTCTGTCTAAGGAATAATTTCACTGCCTTTACTGCAGATGTTATATAAAGTATACAGATCGGACCACTTCCTCACAACATAAGCTTTAACCAACAGTCATGCAATATGTGAATGGAATAATCAAGCTGATATTAGCTTATTGCAGATATATCATTATACAATCAAGTATCAAGGAATACAGAACTAATGGCATTAAATTGCAGTAGTTTGTCAATCAGAGAGCATTGCCAAGTTGAGTTTTACATTGTAAAATATCCGGCCCAATAGGTCTTCCTCACAATTCAAAATAAAGAAATAAATGTAAGAGATATCAAAGCGGTTTTCTTACATTGTGTGTTAATGTTATATATGTAAAAAACTATTGGCTGATACCATTATCATATATTTGCATTTATTTACACACAAAAATTATTATCAGCTTTAGAAATCCAGTATTAATCGGGCTATAGTTTGTACCAGTGATTCTCTGAAACTTTTTTTAATAATGTACCCCCTATGAAATGTACCCCCTATGAAATGTTAGCCGCCAGAACAGTGCAAAAAACATTTTTGGTTAAAAAAAAATAATAATTCATAGCAAAACATTTTCATCATCCAGAATCAGAATCAGAATCCAGAATCAGGAAATTACTTTAAATATCCGCGCGTGGGAAATTAACTTGAAAGGTGGTACAAGAAACAGGAAAAAATCATGCAATAATACTAAGATCACATTCAGAAATTCACAGCCTTTTTTTTTTGGATTGTTGTGGCATAAAATATCCTAATATAGTGTGTGAAGATTTTATCACAGCAGTGTATTCCAGCCGGGTCAAGTGGTGCCACTACCTTAACGACCTTTAGGTTGTTACAGAAGCGGTTTATGGGTCAGTTGCGTGTTGCATGACCACAGCAGAACTCTCTACGCCTTTTGAATACGCTGAGCTTCCCAGCATCCAATTGGTTGGATTGTTAGGGATGTGGCACTTTTCCTAGCTGCTCATTGGTTGGAGGAGTCATTAAAACAGGGCCCTTATGTCAGAAAGAGGGGTGACAGCTGCGTGGAAGGGACAGTTGATTGATTCCTTTGAAACCAACTAGTGAACATGTTGGAGACATTCCTAGAATTCTTCCGGGGTAATTAAATTAATTAAAAGTGGGAAATTTTACTTAAAAATATGAGAAGTCAACCGATAAAGGTGTCAGACAATAATTTTCTGACTATTGTGCAGTAGATACAGTATATACATAGCACATAAGTGCTCCAACTCAACTGAGTTTGCAGTGTAACAGAAATATCGGACCATTTTTTTGCTGATGTAACAGATTTTTTTCCTTCCATCATTGTTGATGGTTCCCTTTGAATGGAGCATACAATGGAGCAGAGGGGACAGTGTGAGTCAGTGAGGAGCACGACTGGAGATCCAGCTGGAACTGGCTTGGCCCAGCACTCACTGGTGTCTGGTTTACAGGCAGTGGTGCTGACGTAAAAAGATCATAACCTTGGGCCTTACATAAAAAGCATGTCCTAAAGGAGACAAAGTACACTTCACAGGCATCATTTATCAATAGGCATGTCAGTATGCAAATTAGTGTTTTTTTTGTGTTGCAATTTAAACTTGTTTTCCCAACCACACTGTTAAATTAAGCAATATCTTTTATTTCCCATGTTAACGAATTAAGAACAGGTAAAACAAAGTTAGTTATAATACTAATTTAGGGCCACAACAGGCTGAAGTGCATCATGTGTACCCTATTTTCGAAATAGGACTAAAACCATGTTTTCTACCAGGTGAGTTTTAATTTCTCCATGCACCAGGGATCTCAAACTGTCGCCACAGGGGACTTTCCGGCCCTCCATCCCATTCCCTCCAGCCCGTGACATGATGCCGAAACTATGATATAATCTGGCCTACAAGATTGTTTTTTTTCTAGTTGTTTCATATAACTACCCTTTCATGTACGATCAAAATAATAACACTATCTATTTAAAAAATGTATTTCACTTTCTTGTTCTACTTGAACATTGAAGTGGCCCTCCTATGAGATGACAATACCAGCAGTGGCCCCTGCTCTAAACACAAGGTACATAGTGTGCTAGCAAGTTATGTAACAACAAACACTTGTTTAACACTTAAATGTGTTTTCACAGATGAAAAACAAAACAACTTAGGAACAGTTGAAAAAAGTTCCTCAAGTCATAAACACAAAGAGAAACACTTTTTGATCAGACTTCACCAGATTTGTTTTTTCTTACTTGCCTCTCGGAGCTTCCGTACAATATGTACATATAAAGCAGGACAATGAAACAGTGTTTGTACATGAAGACATTTCTTTATTGTGACACAGAAATCTCAAATGCCATCTGATTCTTTACATCTGTATAATCCTTTTTAGATATGTTAAGTTTCTGATGTGCAGAGGTAAGACAGTAAAAGTTAAGTTAATGCAACCATAAATAATTGTAATAAATATCAAGTAAATGTACAGCACACATTTTATCGCAACACCTCTTTGTATGGATATGTCCTTTTTATAACCTTATCATCTCCCCCGGAGGAGGAGGAAGTAGAAGAGAGAGCGTCCCTGTTAGCAGCGGTATAATCACCCTTCAAAAGAACTGAACCAAAACCGAACTCGCAAGCAATTCAACAATCCAATATGCGTCAAATATTAATTCTGTTGTGTTTTTCAGTTCTATCCAAGTAAAATGGCGATTTTACTCACACAAGAAAACATGTTTCACCATGAGTAGAAGAAATTGAATCCATCTGAGTACAAGACAAAGGTGATAAGATTACTGGTATTTCCAAAATTCATAAAAAATAACAACACAACAAACCGGATATCCAACAGACATCACCTAGTTTGCTCATTTTTAGAATCTTTTCTTGGAAGAGTAGTGCAAACCAAAAGCAAAAATTATAAGATGAAGTGAAGTAGCAATTAATAAAAACTGCCATCAAACATAACTTCAGTCTATTTACATTTTTTTCCTATTTAATTTTACACAGCTAAACATTTGGTTATGGTAAAATGAACAAAAGACAAAAGAAACAGCAGAATCCTGATCTCTCATTAAAGAAAACTATGAAAAGGCAGAACTCAAGATAATCCGCCGCCCCTCCCCCAGTGTGTGTGTGTGTATGTGTGTGTGTGTGTGTGTGTGTGTGTGTAGATTGTGTATGTTGGGGAGCGAGGGAGGGAAGGGGCAGGGGGGGTTGTTGCACATTCAGTAGCAGTAGCACACAAACAATGTGGGAGAGCAGCTCATGAGAACATCATCTCCTTCTCATTTTCACAAAGCAACGCAGGTTTCACAGACCTGAAATGCAGTATTATCAGAACCAGCAGGCCTCTCCAGTCTACCTGACCTACCGTGCCGCCAAAGCTACTCGGATATTCAAAAAAAAAAAAAAAAATCCAAAAAGCAATTTCATAAACTAATAGATTAATATGACTTTTTACATGACTTAAATACCCTTTCTTTCGGAGACTCGGATAAAATGTATTCAGTTTATATAGGCATAAGTTAGTTTGTCCATTAGCAGTTCATATTTTTTAAAACAGGCAGTAAACTACATAATATCCTGTACAGCACTTGTTCATCTTCTGCCTGCTCATAGCTGACGCGGTCAAAAATAGGCATCATCACACGTTTCCTTTTTCTGTCAAACGTCAGATAATTCGATGAAAATCATTTCGGCTTTTTTTTTTCCACACAGAACCAGCATCGACCTCTAGAGAGAGGCTCCTACAGCAAAGGCATGTTTCAGAACATCGCCCCCACGGAGGGGGAGACAGGGGGAGGCAGCTAGGTTAAGCATTAGGAGAGTAACAGTTTGTCTGTTTCTTTCACAGATACGCAAAAGTTCAGCATCTCAGAGTAGAGCCGGTTTAGCTGAGACCACACTTTCAAATCCTGAAAGGTTTGGAAATCAGGAATTGAACTCTCAACTGTAAAGTGCTGATCTGAAGCCATCCCAATAAGTTGTTAAATTCACAGAACTCGACTGAAGCTTGTTAAACCCTCTGTCAAAGATAGGGGGAGGGGAAAGGTGAATAAATAAAAAACAGTGTCACAGTTGTTTCACTTCAATGCCATCCTCAAACTCAGTGCAACCAGAACAGACACTCGTTAACGCTGTCAGTGCTGGTTCAGATTATCTTCCCTGAATTCTTCAAAAAAATAAATCAAAAAAATAATCATAAAATGTAGTATTGTGTAAAATGCTAAAAAAAAAAAAAAAGCAGGGATGAACATGCAAAGCATTAATAGCCACTCAAAATAAAATAAAATGAAATAAAATGTAATTGGAGCATCAGAGCATCGAGGACTGTGGTCTGTCTCATAGGAGGGTTCGGGGAGTGTGCAGGGGTGAAGGGAGGCAGGGGTCAAAAGTAAGATGGGTGGGTGGGAAAGGTATACACGCTTGGGAACATTGGGTTGTCAAGTCTTCTTAGCCGCTAAGAGGGTCCTCGCGGTAGTGGATGGCGTATCGCAGCTTCTCCAGCATCACGTCCAAAGAGGTGTACTGGGGCAGTTTCACCATAAACATACAGGTCTCCACGCGAATGTAGCGCGAATCCGGCTGACCTGGAGAGAGGAAAAACAGAAGGAATTATAACTAAATCGCCTATACTATCTTAAATAAAGAGTCTTGTTATGTAGGTTTACCACTGGAGCTTTTCATGGAACTGCAGAAGGCCAATGAGTTGTTGCGTAGTGTTTGTGAGAATAAGCTTGTCTAGGTGACAAAATTGTGTGTTAATCTTATCTGTGGTGAACCCTAGTAGTTTGTTTTAGCTTGTGATTTTAAACAGTGACTCAGGAAACTAGGATAGAACCCATTTCTGTGAAAGATGTAGTTCACACATGAGAAACAGTGTGTCCACCTACATGAAACTGCCTGACATGTCTGTTATACAAACCAATTATTTTACAAACACAAGCTATCACGTCATCATGTTCAAAGTCTCTCTGAGGTTGCAAGACAGTACGAGCTGCTTTGACCATCACTATCAGCAGTTTGTGCGCAAGCAGCAGAAGGGAGAACGTCACGCAGAGATAGCAGCCGTTGTGTCCGATCACGGGTCTGTTCAATCCTCGTAAGCCATTACCTGCAGCTCCATCAGGAGGAGCGATCTTCATGGGGTACGGGGGGACGTGGGCGGTGTCGGGACCCCCGTCCTTGCAGGGGCAGGTGAATGGTATGCGCTCCTGGTTGCAGGCGAACTTGATGAACTTGCAGAGCTCCTCTTGAGTGAACATTTCCAGGGCAGTCCAGAAGAACTCGATGTGCTGGTCGGTCTCCATCAGGCCCACCTGGTACATGGTGTGAGCCTACAGAGGGACAGAGCGGGGCAATAGTTTGAATAGATTTGATTCACAGCAGTAGGAAAATAAGGTGTTTGTCATCTAAACTGTGTAATGTTGAAACACCTTTACAATGTATCTCTCCTATAAATGTTTACACTTGCTTTGTAACATAGTATAAAACAGATTTCAAAAGGTACTTTATTACACTCAAATATATTCATTACCTTAAGGAACTCCAAGTTGATGTAAGGCAGGCCGCAGGTGCGCAGCTCCATCTCGAGGGGGATGAGCATGGTGAGCAGCTGCAGGGGAATGATTGAGCTGAGCCCCGCGCGCACTGCTGTCATACACTCCACGTTCTGCAGCTCCCTCAGACGAAGGCTCCGCACCGCCCGCGCATACACATCCTTGTTCTCCCAGCTTAACACACACAAGCAAGCACACAATATATAAAAGAGGAAGGCATCTTGTATGTAGATAACTGCAGTTCGAAAGGATTGATAATGAAGACAATCATCAGTTTACCTGACAGTGAGGCTGCGACCTCCCTGACAAAGCTCCACCTCTTCGCCCGTCATTGTAACGTAGGTGAACGTGCAGCAGGGTCTGCTGGGAGAGTCGGGGCTTTCTCCCGAATGGTGCTGGGAGGAGATCTCAGCACACAGGGCCTCCAGCTCCGTCTCATCGCTCACCTGCAGAGAACAGCGGTCATGTTAAGGTCATTTGGACAATGGTATTAGCAGGGGAAAACATGATGTATATACTAAAGGTCCCTTACATTTTCAAACTTCTTTACATAGTTGTAAGTGAGCACATCAGCTTCCTGCAGGTCCTGCTCTGGGTCGAGGGACTCGCCCACCAGACCCTTCCAAAAGGAGCCCAGTAGGTCCAGAGGAAGTGGCACATCTGCCCGGATGGCTATGCCCAGAAGCTGACCAAAGAAATGCAACAACTGTTCCTCTGCATAGCTGATTGGGCAGGGCGTCAGGATGTACTTCCCCTGAGGAAAGCAAAAGAAACAACAATGAGTAATACTTAAGCCTCTGTGATTAACCAGAAACCAGCCAGATATGATTCTTAGGATATATATGCTTTGTTGGGAAGAACAAAAGTGTCAAAAACAAGACATACTGAAAACTTGTCAGATTCCGAGAAACCTTACCTTGTTACGGTTGGCTGCAGCACTGGGGCAGGGGAGCAGCAGGGAGAGAGCAGAACTCTGTAGCTCCTTACACACCTGCCATAGAAAATGTCTAAAGGAGCCACCTGGAGACAGATTCAACAAAGCTACAGTTAGGTTTGAAAAAAATAAAAGAAGACAAGTTTAAGACTGGACAGCAGCACAGGGAAAGATGTGAAGGAGAAATTCTGACTTGTGCCATGAACTTCCTCTCCAGTGAAGCGGATGTTGAAGGCGTAGGTCGGGTCTCCTCCACTGGCCAATTTCACACAAAGCTGGGAAGACGGCACGCAAGACAGCTGCCGCGCTGCCTGGCAGAAGTACGTGTTCTCTGATGATCTGATCTCACCTGAAGGACAAATGCCAGAGACACAGAAAGGATATGTGCAAAGATTCAGTACAAGTTACACAAAATGGTAAACAATAAAAGTGAGAACAAGCAAAAGGAATGCATACCTCCCACAATCTCTAGAGGGTCCAGTGTAATCTCTGGGGCAGCATGATCAGCAGTCCGCTGCACTGTGGCATTCAGGACTCTGTTCATTACAGTGACCTTAGTGTCGTAGAAGATTAGACCTGTAATCAGTGCAGACAGGAGATGAGCTGTTCAGATTCAATTTGTTTTAGTCCAATTCAGAGATCTTCCTAAACAGGTCAATAAACAGACTTTGTCTTCTTGACTTGTTACATCTGCGCTGAGATCCTGCTCACCTTTGGCCTCACATAACAGTGCTGCGATGCTGTTCTCATAGGTTTGTGTCTGTCTCAGCTCCACTAGCGGCAGGAAGAAACTCTCCAGGGTGTTGTTGAGGGACTGCAACAGAGCAAAGCGCAAGCGCAGGCTCTCCACAGGGACGTCTGAAAACACACACATCATGTTTTTTTAATAAACTGCATGTTAAATCATAAGATGACAATATGTGCATTGGATTCAAACATTATTATTGAAAGAGGAGGAAGAGAACAACAGGGTTGGGGCCTTTTTGACCATCTTGTTTACTGCGCAGACAGTAACAAACAAGTGGTTGACTTACTGAGCAGGCAGGCCACACGAGGATCAGCAGTATCACTGGGGTCCAGGTAGACTTCATGGGGGTGTAGTCTGGCTGGTGTGATAGCCAGGTGACGGCAGAGTCTGTTGATGTACTGGACCAATGCCACGTCCATTTCCAAGCTCCACTTCCTACAGGCCTTTTGGGCATGACGTGTGTCTATACACGTGCACCTAGTACAGAGGACAACTGCTGTTAAATACAGACCTCCCATAGTGTTTAGTTACTTATAATAATATGAAACGTCAGTGACCAGGAGTATTTGTACCTCAGGGGGTACAGAGTAGCTTATTTTGCAAATTGGGAGAAAAAAAAAAGTATGATTTGATTAAAATACATCCACATATGGTGTGAGCTAAAACAATACATTTAGGGGTTATTGCAATTAAGAGTGCGTGAAAATTAGTTAGCAAGTGAGCATGAAATAGTTAGCTAAAAGAATTAATTGTGACATGAATTGTAGTATCAAGGCGCAAAGGTTTTAGGTTTATTCCCTACCTTAGAAATCAAAAAGGATTCTATATATCTAAACCAAACTCAACATTCACAGTTTAACTCCATGATATGATATAAAACATATGTAAATCCACTGATTGAATATTGACATTTGTAGTGAGTTAATATTTAAAAACATCTAGTTGAAGATGAATTTTAAAAAAGAATACATTTGGAACATGAATGGTGGTGTTATTGAAGGCGTTCTTGAGTTCATCGGACTCAGCCGTGGGGGGACGTCCACTGATCTACACTATCTAGTATTTCAAGAATGTTTAAATTCAAAAAATGTAATTTAATGAAGGTTTGAAGAGGACACACTGTTCGGTTCTCGCAGAGCTAGTGTATGTGACAGTATTTGAGCTGCAGCAGTCTGGGTGCTGGTTATAAGGGTATGCCTCCCCAGTCTCACCTTTCAAAGTGGAGATCATAACCACAAGCCAAAATTGCCCTCCAGACACTACGGATGTCTTGCTTGGCGCGGTCGACAGCAAATTTATGGAAGCCCTCCAGTGTCAGGTATTTCTCCTCTGGGACTAAAGAAAACAGAGTGGTATGTGAGACAGCTCACAGCTCCTGCTTTCAAAACACAACTCAAATGTACTCTTGTGGGGTTGGTAGAGCATCACAGTAGGGCCACAAGTTACCACAGTTCAAAGTGGTATCTCCACTTTGTCTGACCAATGTTAACAACATAACAAGACACATTTAATTTCTACTTGTATAACAAAGACAGGAACAGAAAATCCTCACTTTTCTGTCAATGGATTGATCAGTTAATTGACTGTTTCATATTCAGGGAAGGGGAGTAGAGCACAGTCATTTCTAGATACAACTAATGGTATTTAGCAAAAAAAAATAAACTGATGTGTTGGAAACATTTGTTAACCCTACTTTCTATAACTTTTGACCATTGATTGACCATTGATGAACGTATGTCGTCAAAGATGTGTGATTACTGCCAACCTTCAGTTTTCTTTGCAGGAGATTTTTCCACATCTTTCTCATCGGGTCTGGATTTCTCAGGAGATTTAGGCTTCAGGACGGTCTTCTTCTCACTCAGTGCAGTCCTGGTTCAGGAAAGAAACCAACAAATTTCATTCAATTAGTGTAAAAAAACAAAAACAAAAAAAAAAACACATGCAGTCTGTGCCTTAATGTTTACATTTACCTTCCTTGCTAATGTTTTCACAGGTGATTTTATGAACAAGCACTACAAGTTCTTTTGTTTGCAATGAAGCTCAGTTTTTTTTTGTTGTGGAACTTGTTATACTTGTAATATTAAATACACTGCAAGAGCACCGGACAAAAACAGCTCCTCGTCCGCCATATTTCTGAAAATAATGAGACGAAGTTCCACCGGTTTACAGTTTGAAATAGTTTGACCTATGACATGCACTACTGACCTGTGTAAACTAAGCTACTAATGTTATGTTGTTTACTACAAAAATAGAGGACACTAGTGAACAAGTTGTCCTGAGTGGACAATTGCCACACTAAAGCATCTGAGA
>NW_023339718.1:2391740-2407555 GCF_004916995.1 Morone saxatilis
TAGAGACTCACTCGCTAACGTTAGCTTGCTTCAGCAGGGCTCTTGCCAGAAGCTCCTAAGAATGATGATAAGATTTATAGCTATGTGGCCCATTAGTGTGGCAAGAATGAATGTCTTATCCTTTGTGTACTCTTTACATTATATGTTCCTGTGTAGTGTCACATTTGTACTATGTGTTATATTTTGTTCGATGTCATTCGAACTAAATGGTGGTAATTTTAAATTTTTTTTAACTTTATTTTTGGAAAAAGTGACAGGCCTAGCCCCCATCTTCTTCTGTTATTTTTGTATTTTATTTTGTCATCCATAAGTGTTACATTGCCGCCATCTGCTGGATTGTCCCCTTTCCCCATCTCTTCCAGCACTGCCATGGCATGTGTGAAATGGTATTAGATTAAAATGTTCCTGAATAAACTGAGTGTGTGAAAACTGAAAAGCACTAGCAGTGCCTGAAAGATTATCTCAGTAATTTACTATTTGTGAAAAAGACTTGTACCTGAACATGCAAAACAAGCTTGCTTTTCAAAGTGTTGTGTGGGAAGTTACTCACCTGACACTGTTGAGGACAGACTTTTCCTTGGTGGGAGGTTTAGTGATGGGCCTCTTTGTGCTCACAACCTTGCCTTGGTGCTGTTCTTTTCCTGCTTTGCTGTATTTGTTCTTATTGGGCTTGGGAGTGCCATACTTTCTTAGAATCTGATACAAACAAATCATATTTATACATGTCAGTGTACATACAGAATAAAGTGTTAACAATTTACTTGTGGTGGTTGGCCTCAGAGAGAAGCAGGGGGAGTTTCAACCTGTAATACTTGAAACTTGAAAAAACAGGATCACTGGACATTCCCTGGCAATGTGTTATTTACCTGAGTAAGCTGGTCTTCAAGTACTTTCTTTGGAGGCCTAACATTGGTGAAGAAAGTATGCAGTAGGTTGCCAGGAGTCTGAGCGTTGATCTGCTCCTTGCTGAGGTAAATGTCAGACACTTTAACTGGCTTGGCCGGTGTGAGGCTGAGCATCTGCTCCGAATGCACACAACTCTTAAAAATATCTGTGAGGACATCTCGCGCTCCGGGTACAAGCTTGTCACCTTTAAACACGGAGAGATAAGATATGATACTGGCGGAGCTAATGTCACTGTGTAAAAGCAGAAAACATCAAACCAGAGTCAAACACCAACCTCTGACTGACTTGTCCAGGAAATAGTCTTCAAGAGCGGAGCTTCCCTGTGTGTCAAACAGGCTTTGATTAACACTGGAAGCTGTGAGGATCTCCTCACTGGTCAACTCCATCAGCTCCTCTTCACCTTCCAGACTAGACAAGCCAATCAGGTCACTGCTGTTGAAAAGACTGGCTCGGATTTTTTCCACTTTGGCCCGAGAACGAACCTATAATCAACAAAAGAGAAACAAGTGTATTTCCTCAGAACAAAACAAAATCAAACTGTGTGGATCCATTATGGTACGTTAATCAACCCACCTCAATGACAGCGTAACCCTTGATGGGCCTGGCCATGACTGCATTGCTCTCCAGCGAGGTGACTGTGTGCATAGAGCCGCCATCTGACACCGACGGTGTTTCTGCTCCGTCGAGAGGCTCCCCCAAGCTGCCGAGACTCCCCAGGCTTCCTGTACTACACAGGGAGGTATCTAGACTCTCCTGGCTAGAAACAGTCTGGGGGTCCTGGGGGCCCTGCTGGGGGTATGTAACAGCTGAAGCTGCAGCAGCAGGGGTGAGAGGTGGAACAGCCAACAGCTCCTGATCAACAGAAAGTTCACTGGCAGTGCGGGAGACTCCCTGAGAGGAGCTACCGATCGATGTCTGGCTGGTAGAAGCTGAAGCGCTCACACTCATAGCTGGAGTCACGCTGCTGGAGCTGTCAGGACTCTCAGGGCCTCCGTTGTTGGGGAAGGGGCGCTCAGGTTCAGGGCCTGCTTTGCCATCCTGAGGGCTAGAAATCCCAGCTTTGGGCTTCTTGGGGTCCTCTTCCTGCAGAGGGATGAAGACTTCATCTTTGAAGAGCCCTCCATGTGCGTTGCAAGCCCTGCGAATAGCCTTTCGGACCGCAGCCTCCTCCAGGTGCGTGGGGATACCTGAGAGCACCAGCAGGCGACTGTGGGCAGTGGGACCCACCAGAGCCTGGCAGGCATCTGTCACTGCATCGCTGGTCACACTTAAGCCCTGCGGGTCCTTATTGGCTAGATGTCGTAGGATCATCAGGAGAGTGAGGCAGCGGTGGAACCACAGCATGTCCTCAGGTTTACTACCCGCCATGTTCAGCAGGGCACTGTCACTCTCTGACAACCGCGCACCCCCACTTCCCCGTTTGCCCGAGACTGCTGCTGCCACTGCAGCTGCTGCTCTCTCACGCTTCATCTTCACCTTCTTACGTTTGGATAGCAGGCTGGGGCTCTGTGGTGTCTGGCCTGGGGACGATGACGACGATGAAGAAGAGTCACTAAGGTTAGGGGCGCTGGTGGAGGACAGGGCTCCCACTGAGGAGCCGCTTACATTGAGGGGAAGTGTCACCTCTGCCACAGCCAGACACACCTCCATCAGAGCGTGGAAGTAGGTAGAGAACCGGCTCTGCTCTGCCCCCAGAGCCAATGCGATGCCTCCAGATGAAGACCCCCCTGCTCCAGCCCCTCCAGCAGTCCATCCCTGAGTCTCCCTGTCGTAAAGCTTTCGGAGTTCTGTCTGCAGGGCCATGAGCACTGCGAGGCAGGGGTTAAGCAGCAGAGCAATGGAGCTGGAGAGACCAGCAGGGCTCTTGCGCTGCTCCAAGTGGTGGATCTTCCGCAAAAGCTCAGCCAGCAAGTGAAATATGAGTTCTTTGATGGAGGGAGCCAGATCAGTGGTCCAAAGCAAACCACCTAAAACATTAAGAAAATCCATAGTCATGTTTGGTATGATTTATTTTGCAAGCTTTCAAATTTCTTCTACGATTTATGGAGTTAGTAGAGAAGACTACTGTATATGTGGGTTTAACTATCTCGTAAACTCTAAACGTTTTAAAACCTTGTAAGTATATGGTTCTTTTACAGTTGAATGTAGTTTTCAAAACTTGAAATCCCACAGTGAAAGAGGTAATATATCACACACCAACTAAGCATTAAATAATATCATCAGGTCATAAAACAAAATCAGAAAAAAACAGCGAACAGGAGTTTTAATATTTGAAGCAAACAATAAAGTCTAACAAGTAAAATGTGGGTGATTGTGCAGAAGGATTTCACTAGGGTTGAATTTAAATAATGTGGACAGCAAATACAAATGGGTGAATAAATTAGGCTCATCAAAGTGTCATTTTGTTCCACCTACCTAGTAGTTCTACCACCTGCAGCAGCACAGACGAGGGCACTGTGTCCAGCTCATCCTCTGATCGCTCAGTGCTTTCTCCCAGCTTCCACGTCAACAGCTGTTCAGCAAATGCCATGGCGAGAGGAAACTCCAGTGGCAAGGAGTGCAGCACCAGTACAGCACCAGGAGGGGGCGACACCCCTATAAAAAAGACAATGGGATATGTAATACCAGTTTATCCTGTTTTTTACAGAATGTTGAAGCAGCCTGTATGCATTTCCTTTTCGGAGTTAGATACTCACCCAGCTTGATGTGCACCTTATCAGTGGGTATAATAACAGAGGGGTATTGGTTGGTCGTGGGAGGGGGAGTAAGGCCTGTGTTGGTAGGTGAGGCATCCAGTGGATAGCACACCGCCTCCATCAGATTTAGCTGTCCATTTCTACGCACTTTGTGACCCAGACCATACACCATGACTCGAGCCCAGGGAGCCTTGTAAAGGCTGGAGCTAATGAAGAGGAAAAGACCAGAGAGGATTATAAAAAGTTAAAAAGAACTGGATGGCAGGAAGTCAGAGTTCATCACAAATTGCTGAAGTTGAACACTTATGAGGAACTCACTCTTTGCGGCACCCTAGCTGGCTCTCCTTGCAGGATACAATCACAAATGCAGCACCTGGAAAGCTGACATCCATGCTAACCTTTGACTCCGTCACAGGAAACTCCTCAGATGTAAACTGCTCTGGTGCATTCTGTCAAAATCAACAGAAATATAAGAGGATTAGCAACTTTACAGACTGGGTAGGTATACAAGGACATATCTATTAGGCACCGATAGGCAAATCTGACCTGCAGGAAGCAACAGATCTGCTTTGTGAGCTCCAGCAGGCTTTCCTCTCCTTGATGCAAGGCACGGGTGATGGCCACTGTCAGCCACTCCCGGATGGGCTGAGCGTTGCCCTGGTAGAATAGTTCTGAGGGAGAGCAGCTTTGGCCCTGGAGGTTGTGAAGCACAGACTGGGCCAGTAGGATAGAACTTGAACTAATAGTGCCATCTGCAGGAAGAACAACATCACAGCAGTCAGTACAGAAACACAAAAAGGTCATCACACTGAGGGATCCAGTTATACACTCACCGGGGAGGGGAGGAGCCAGCAGCTGGTTGGACAGCAGCTGCAGGTGTTCTAAGGTGATGTCACGGATAGCAGGTATGTGGAAGAGGCGAGTGAAGGTGTGGGGATTCTTGGGGGCGAAGATGTTGAGCAAGGCCATACGGCAGTATAACCGAGCCAGCGCACTCTCACAGCGAAGCAGTTCCCTACAGTAAACCAGTAAAACACATTTTATTTTAAGCACTGGTGCATGATGCATTTACACTTTCCCCATTAGGGTTCATACATTACCTATGAATCTGAATGTTGCTACTGTCTAGTGAGACTAAGCCATTAGCCGCAGTGCGTCGAGATCCAGCAGGCGGGCGCTCCAGCATCTCAATCGGGTACCAGTACCTCACCAGCACCCCCTCACTGCGCAGGTAGGTCTCCACCTGCACCAGCTCATTCACCTGGATAGGTTGAAGGTGACAAATGGCATAAAAATAAGGTTTTTAAGTTGATGAGCATATTGATTTTGTATATGGCATCTACACTCTCAGTTGTCTGCAGGCAGGGCACCAGAGACCGTTGTTGGCAAAGTTAAATAAATTAGAGGTATTAGTCTCTAGTGTTTGTCCAGTCCTTATTATCATGATTACATGGCTGGGGTTTGGGCCAATGAAGCAGCCAAAGAGCAAAACTGGTCACTGAGAGGACATTCGGGGGGGATGGAAAGTTGGTACTTGCCCGATACAGAAAAGTTAACTGATATGGTTGATAAGGCAGGCCAAAAGAAATATAGCATCTCTCTATTGTGACATGAAATATGATTATTTAACTCAAACTTATGTTCATTTAGTTTATATAAAGAAAAAACTGTCTAATTGTGCCCAAATGAGAGCTAATATACTGCCTCTTCTTACTGAAACAGGTAGGTGTGCTGCTTTAGAAAAAGAATGTTGAATTTGTCTACTGTCTGATTTAGTGGAAATTAAAAATGAATATCATTTTATCTTTTTCTGTCCTGTAGGAGAAATTATTCCAAAGATTGAGAGTTGCTAGTTCTCTGAAGAATGACAGGCCGGTGTGATAAATCAAGTCACTTTATTACATGCAGCATGGAGAGAAGACCTCAGCATGGATGTTTTCTCTCCAGAGTATCTCCAAGATCACCTGGTTACCTCCCAACCAAACCACTTGTAAATCACATCCTCAATACAATGGTCCTTTGATCTAACAGTGTGACTTATTAAGAGATTCTTAGCAGACTTCCCGCTATCAAACTTAATACATTGATTACCCCATCTAAAACCTCCATCTCCGCACTATGTACTGGAAACTTTTGTCATCTTTTGTTCAATGATATTAAGGATATGACTAAGATGATGGATATGAATAATTTACAATGACTAAAATGGTTGTTTGGAAAGGGAACATTCAAATTGGCATCTTATTTAAGAAATGAATGGGAGCTCAGGAAGAGAACCTTGTATCGGTGATGAGTGGGTCATGGTGATGATGATGATGACGATAAATATGATGATTCATTCATCTATTTTTTTTGGAATGAGATTTGAAAAATAAAAATGTGCCAGCCTGCGGAAGTTATTCATTCCACACCAAAACCAGTTTGATGATTCATTTCCACTAATAGCTCAAAACACTGAAGCATCATGTTTTGTACTTACGGAGTCCACATCCAGCACTACTCCGTGCAAGCCAAAGGTCTTCAACATGCCCCGGATAGCAAACTTTGGAAGGGCTGTCCCTCCTGTAGTGCTGTTCGTGTTGTTGCTGTCCGGACAGCGGATGACCACAGTCAAGCCTGCGTTAAATAAGCAGATTAGCATACAGGTCTTTTTTTTTTTTCTTTTCAGACGAGTTTGATGTGCAGGGTATGAGGTGTCAAATCAACAGTTTTAATACGGTGCTGGGGGTTTCACCAGGTGAGCCACCGAGAAGCCCCAGCCTGAGCTCATTCTAACAGAAAGTGCATTGGGATTTACGTGAATGGTACCTTTCCGGACTTTGTCAATAGTGAACTTGTTGGCCTCATCCTTGATATCCTCAATGGTAGGGAGGTAGAGGTCACGAGGAATGCCGCCATTCTCTTCATACAGGAACTCCACTGTCTGTCTTGCAATGTCGACCATGCCTGTTGTCAACAAAACACACCAAAGTTCAAAGCTTATCATTAACATAAAATATGAACAGGTATGGTTTGGCCAATCTTTTATTTAATACACGATTGCATCAAGCTTTTGCTCTAAACTCATTAAATAGGTTATTGACATTTGTCAATTAATTTAATTTCAAATTTAACTGTAGCACTCCAATTACTCCACATTGTTCAGATTTTTTTAAAGGATAATTAATCTAGAATTGTATCTACGACAGTGCCCTCTTTGTACAGTTCACATGCAGAGGAGGTGCATAATGAGTGCAGTTGATTGAAATTGAATGCGTGATTTGTTTGAATATAGGCGTCAGTATTTTTGACATTCCATCAATGTTCTAACTCAGGGTGACATTGTGGCACTTTCTGACAGAAAACAAATAATGTGCGAGCTACCCACCTTAAATCTATTTGTGTTGCATTAATTCTCAGTATTATATCCTAGCTTGACCCAACGTTTGAGCTTCTTCTCATGTTTACATATTGTGGAGAGGATTGTTCAGCTAGATAACTGATTTAATGACTTAATGTTTGTTCATGACCCCTGTATTTTAAACTAAGCAGCTTTTTACTGACCTCTATTGATCAATCAAATGATGTTGGTCTCACTGATATTCTTTCACTCTTTACCTAGCTGCAGAGCTCCTTTGATTTGGTCCAGGCCAGATTTCCTCTCAGCCTCGTTACGGAACCGCCTACGAATGGTAGGGAACACTTTGGTCTCCCAGGCCTTAACCAGCAAGGCATAGTGGTCCTCCTAACACAATCAAACACAAATCAAAATACAGTTAGCTCAAACTTTATGTGGACGTCATTATTAGAATAGGGGAGTGGAGGTCTAACTCACTCTTGGGACATCGTCATCATCCTCATCATCACTCTCATCATCTGCAATAGGAGGGGGATGTGGGTCAGGCCCTGAAGTGACCAGGTTCTCGTAGCTCAGCTCAACTTTGTAATGGCACGACAGGTCACTGTTGTACTCTGTAGCAACAGAGAAGGACAAACAGAAAGTTTAACTAATGTTAAATGGAGACAAAATGAATCAATGTATCAGTGTAGCGCACTCACTGCCTGTCTTTGGAGGATAATTATGCAAAAGCAAAGAGGTTAAGCAAAAGCTTGCACATTTGATGAGGATAAGGTTATAATGAAGGTGATAAACATACGTTGTTGGGCGACTGCCACAGCTGCATTCCGACAAGGGGGTCCATGGGAGCCAGAGTCAGAGGTAACACTTGCACCTGCATCGTTGTCACTGTCTGAGGCCATAGCAAAGGGCAGTGCTTCAAAATTTGCACTTATTTCCTCTGCAAGGTCTACACACAGGTCAGCTGCATTTCTGTGTGCTTGGCCTTCTGCGTATGCAAATGGCCGGCTTCCAAAGTTGGCACGGATCTTTGAGTTCTACAAAAAAAATGGAAGAAAAAAAAAAGAAGAAGATTAACTACATTAATCCTGAAGGAAAATAGTGACCCTGAAGCAGCAAAGAAAAATGATACAGTATAATACATATTAAATATTGGTAATGGACCAAATTATAGCTTAGAAAAAGTTCAAATATAAAAGGTCTCAAGGTCACTTTAGTCAGCAGAAACCTACCTTTTTTTGAATGTGTACCAGGGGCCACATTCCACCAGCTACATCCTCAAGAATAGGGCTGAGCCGCTGGCCGCAGTAGGTAAAGTAGACCCTGCCTTTTGGGGCCTGGCCAGGGGGTGGAGGCGTGCCCTCAGAACGCTCCCAGCCTATTCCAGCCACGTCGCCTGGATTTATACAAATGTAAGGTGACTCAGGTTAACAGGTAATAACATATTTTAAACACACTAGCTATAGATATAGTTCGAATTTAAGAAACAAGATATGCTTGCAAAAAGCTTCCTTTTTTTTTTAAAGAGCAGCCAGATAAGATACAATGATTTTAAGGAGTTTAGTTCAAATCCATAACATACACGTTGATGATGTATGGATTTCTAAGCTGAGGAAATTCATTGTCTATGAAGACAAACATATTTTGTCTCCTGTCTCACCAGGAAGTAGAGCCACATCCAGCCTGACACTCTTCCACTGCAGCAGACTGGAGCCATTATAGTGCACTGCCCTACCATTACTGACACACAGACAGACACACAGAGACGGAACAACACAAAAGAGAAGGATAGCAGTCAGCACTCAAGTCAGAGACAGAGCAGTGGGGAAAGGATGGAGTCATTCAGAGTAAATATGCAGGTGAACATACTTATGAAACAGACATGTGCCGACAGGGTTGGTCCACGCTCCGTCTCTCTTCTCTGCCTCGGTGGCAAAACCAAAGGACACAATCGGGCCACTGTCCTCCTCAGAGTCTCCATAGGAGACAATTTCTATCTCCCAGTAAAAGGATGGGGCCTGCAGGGAAAAGAGAAGTAAATGAAAACTGCGGCCCGGCTGCAATATCAATGCAGGATTTTATCTCACCAATACATGTTCAAACAAAGTGGCATGTCAAATATTAACATTCCACTGTGATGTACCCACCTGAATTGGTACAGGACAGGTGGCGTAGATGAAGGTGCCTCTGGGCAGCCCTCCTCCAGCACTTGGATCAGCCAGGAAGGTGACAGAGGTCAGACGGGATGAGAACATGCAGGCCCGGACCGGAGGGAAAACTCTGGATGGACACCAAGTGATCTCCTTGGGCTGATGAGACAAGCACATGAAAAGGGATAAGGAGCGAGCGCCTTATCAGCTGAATGGTAACAGTACAAGTGCACATGTCATACCCCTCTCTCTTCCTGTCTGTCTCTAAAGGCAAAAATGCCCCAAAACATTATCTGGCTGCCTAACTTATCCAAATGTCTTGGATTTTATAGTGCATTATGCTTTGACATATAGAAATATAAGAATTTCCTACTATAATTACCTGGCTTTTAGCTGTCATTCAATTAAAACACGTTCAAATTGAGGTGCTTTTCCATTAACACTTTTTAAAGACTAAAGTTAAGGTCTTTCTTTCCTCTATCGCTATTTGTGTCTCTGCAAACATTTGGAAGATATTGCCACCTTCTTCCATGATCCATGTATTTTAAGCTGCCTCCAGTCCACATGTATGTTACAAGAGAGGGAATCTTTCTTGCGTTTGTCGCTGGTTATTGCACAAATTGCATGTATAAATTTGGTAACTCTTACCTGCCGTCTGTCAGTCTGCAGTGGTGGAGGAGGAGGCCGAGCGCAGTCCCGGTACAGCATTCTCACTCTTTCACACTGAGCCTCAACCATGCCGAGACGCTCACCTGCAAGGGATGACAAAACTTGTGACATGATTCACAACAGTGAATTATGTATTACACATCAAATACAGTATACTGTAAACAGAAGGTTTTGAGTGCTCAAATGTCTTGACATGTCAGTGTATGTATGCTCACCAGGGCTGCATTCCTGAGCAACCAGGTTGAGAACCTCAACAGCAGCAGGACACTGCTGGATGAACTCTTCACAGAAGGAGCTATCCTCCAGGAGCTGTGCCATCACCAGGCATGCCCTGAAAAAAGTAAAATCCTGTGATTTTTGACGTCACATTTCACATAATAATAATAATAATAATAATAATAATAATAATAATAATAATAATAATACTACATATGAGAGTTTCACAGGGTTTCAGGTACCCACATTTTAAATACAGCATGTTAAAAACTACTCAACCTTAGATCACCAATAAAAACATGTTAAAGCTGATGAAAACTTGGAAATGCTTTTGGAAGTGGGAGCCTGCATTTACATGAATGTTTACTAACCTGGTTCTGATTTCAGCCAGCAAGCGTACTGCAGCCATTACCGGGCTGGAGCCATCTCCTGTAGCCGGTAGAGAAGTGTGAATGGAGAGGCTGCCCTCCTGTGGCAGAAGCATGGACTGCACTGCTTGTACCACCTTCTCTGTGATCGAGAGCTTATAGAGGGGGAGAGCCTGTTGGTACAGAGCGAAAGGGAGACAGTGAGATTCAAGCTGATATTTTCCAAAACTAAAACTAAAGGACTGTGTTGTGTTTGATACTTAAACGTGTACCTCAGATCGTGGCGTGCAGAGGCGTGATATAGGTACTGTCAGGATGTCTGAGGCTTTGCAAGCTTTCCTGTACTCGCAAGATGGGAACTTGACTGTAGCAATGCCCTCCTGCTCATTGATGGACATAACTATGCCCACGCTACCCAGCACTCCTTTACCTACCACCTGCAGAGCAGAGGAATCACAGGAAATATGCCAACATTTAACATTTTAAAGGTTAAAGGGAAATAAGTGATATTAAAATGTTTTTATATAGGATGCAAATTACAGCACGAGTTGGTGCGAGTAGCATTTTCACTGATTCGTCTCCTTTAACTAACCTGGACCTCAGAGCCGATCTTAATAGTTTCTTTGAAGCCCCCAAGGGCACAGAGTGCAGCAACAGCTTGTCTGCCAATGGCTTGAAGCTTAGCCAGTTTCCTACCACTGCTGCTCCCATTCTCCAGAATACTCTCCGCATACTTCCCAAGCTGAGGGATAAACATCAGGGCTCGGGAGAGAACCTACCACAAACCCCACAAAGAAAGCATTAGCTTTAATAGAAACATCACCAAATAGAATCACATTCATGTCTCTAGATTGAAATTCTCACTATTAATTATTTTTAATGGTCAATAATCCCATAGTAACCTAAAGTCATGGGGTACCATTAAATAAGAACAAACATTGTGATAAAGTCAGACACATAATAGTTACTTTTTCAGCAGTGCTGGTCCAGATCTGAGCGGTGTTCGACTCGGGGGCAGTGAGCAGGCTATGCAGCAGAGCGATAACCTCAGCAGCCATACTGTTGGCAACATGGCCGCTGATGAACGGCCTGACAGGGTCTGACCTGTTGGAGGCAAATTTAAAAGTCAAGACAAGTCCGTCACAAATACGGTTTGACCAGACAAACACAGACATGATGAAGAAATCATATATACAGGAATGTGGGAGTGAACAAATTTGGTAATCACACTACTGCAGTCATATATTTTACCTGGCCAGCTCAGCATTCCTGTCTCTACAAACGGCAGTCTGAGCAGTTTTCTTCTTGTCACCAGTGGTGATGCCTCCAGCAGTCTCCTGGGCTAGAGTCTCCACAGGTGGACCAATGCTCACTATCAGACCAGACTGGGCCCACTTGTTAGCCTTCCTCAGGGCAGCAGATGCCTCTTCTGTGATCACCTCACAGCTGCCGCTCTGGGGAGGGTTGAAAATGGGACAGCAGAGGTAAGAATGGCATTTGGAATAAAGCTACAGAAAAACAAGTTCTTGTATTGTGAGAATATACTTTTAAATTCTGGGTAAATGTGGGTTTTTGGGTTTAAAAAAAATAACCTGTACCTTTGTCATGTCTCTGTCCATCTTTACCACCTTTTCCATGTTTGCTCCAGTGCCAAGCCGAAAGGGACGTCCTTCTGAGCTGCTGCATTTTGGAGTTAATGGAAGAACACTTATGTCATCAAAAACCCAGACTAAGCATGCTAATGTGAAATAAAAACAAAGATATTAGGGACAACCTCACCTGAGAAGTGGTTGTAGAACCTCATGAGAGGATTGGTCCTCTCTCTTGTGGATAAAGATTGATAGCTTGCCATCAACTGCCTCTCCCTCTTCCCCAACCTCATCAGACTTCAGAGCTCCTTTGGAACTGGCACGGGACAGACTCGTGTCTGGCTCAGAAGAGCTGGGGGAGAGCAGGGTCTGACAGCCTGGTAAAGAGGGAAGATTGTAAATATTAAGAATTAGCAGGAGAATGTAAATTCATGACTGTTTTTGGCATTTACCTGCTAATACACACACATTTATTTAGTACTCCTAGGAAAGAGACCAACCTGGTACTACATAATCTGCCAGCTTGGCTAGCAGAAGGGCAGCAATACGTGAGGCAGGGTCATTAGCATCTTGTTGTTCAGCATCTAGTGTGTTGATAGAGTAGCTCCACGAGGGCAGGGCCACGTTACCACAGTCCTCCACACTCATGAGAGGCAGGGCAGCTCGACATAGCTGCAGGATAATGAGTACCAGCTTTGGAGAAGGTCTCTGATCAAGCAGCAGAGACAGGAGCTTAGAAACGCAAGCTGGCTGGCTCAGGATCGCTTTCCCTATGTGACTCCTGGAATACAAAACAAAGGATCATGTACAATCATTTTATAAATACACTCACATATATACAAATACACAATAATATACACATGGTGTAAAAAGAATTACCTTGAAAGGTCATTGAGCAGACTGAGCACATCCTGTAATGCATCATTGCCAGCTGCCTGATTCCCACAGCACTCTGTGGCTCTGGCCAGATGATTGGTCAACAGGCTTGACACCTGCCGTGCCAGACCAGAGTGCACTGCATCTGTAGACCCACCTTCAAAGAGAAAAAAGAAGGATTACTTGGTTAACTACTACACAAATATACTGAATTTGATAGCTGTTCACAGATGATCAGAGGAAGGACCTACAAACATAACATACCTTCCACCTTCTCCCACTCGATGCAGCGGTTAGCCAGCACCTGGAAAGCAGCCCAGGCCATGGTGGCCACCTTCTGTTTTTTGGTCTGCTTCTCGTTTGAGCTGCATTCCCTCTGACCGCTTAAACTACACAGGCTGTCCATGAGCTGGACCAGACCGCTCCGAACTAGGCACTGCTCCTCACTCCTATGAAAACACATATTAAAAAATGAGGGTAAGGAATTTGAGGGTTCAGTGATATTTAAATGATATTAAATTATGTCTCTCTTTTCATTTTACTCATAAGATAAATCCTCTTGCCTGGTGTAGGGTATTGTGCAAAGCAAGCCAATACTGTTGGCACAAGCAATGGGGTAGCAAGCACATAGTGACACTACGGACGTCATGGTCTCCCCAAAGGCCTCCTGCACCTGCTCTACCATTCCACCACAGGTGAGCTCCTCAATCCTGCACAGATGGCACACGAACACAGACATATAGAAGAACCAGGCACCATCAAGCATCGTTTTACAGCACCGTTAAAATGTTTTAGATATTGTAATGATGACTACATCACATCTTATTGAGTATATTTTAAATGAAGAGTAGGTTAGTGAGTGTACCTACATATGTGTGTAGAGTAGGGTGGGATTGTTAGTAGTGTTTATAGACTTTTTCTCTTACCTTGGGCCACCTTGCAGTACCATAGTTACAGGCCCCACCAGGTGGGTGACGCCCCCAACTCTGACAGCAGCAGTGAGCAACTCCCTCATATGAACAAGAGCCTGCTTCCGCGTGCTGCCACGTCTCCAACGTGTCTGCGCGGCAGACAGGAAACTGCTGCTTGACACCTACAGACATTTTCGGTATAACAGATCTCAATGTCAGACCAGAATTCACCAACTGATTCTTATGCAGCTATGGCAACTAACAAGATAATAAAAAAAGAAGAAAGAAAAAATGATGAGAAAGAGACTTACAGCCTGATCAGGTGTTGTTCCGATAAAAGCGAAGAGCTGTCCCAGCAGCACGCTGTATGTTGGTTTGTCACGGCTGTCCTCTATGGCCAGAGACTGCAGCAGGGTGAATGAGCTGCTACGGTGACTAGTAGGGTGGTGTCGCCTCCTAAAGGTAAAACAACAAGGACAAATTCATCCCCAAGTCATTTATATGTTTCTCGAACATTAAAGCTATCAAACAAAAATAGACAAATACCTTTGGGGCGCATGTGTAAACTCCAAGTCCTGGTTAGCAATCATCTCTAAGTCAGAGGGTGCAGACATGCTGCGTAGGAAGACTGGCTGCTTGACCATGGGGATCACTGTCTTGGCATCTGACACTGACTTAGAGGCTAGCACAAAACAATCAGAAGATTTCGGTGAGAATCTGTTTGAAGGAACAAATCTCTAATCTCAACCCTGCTGCCCATCAAGGTTTCACTCAGCAACTAACCAGCAACATAAGAATACACATAAAAAGATGATATGTACCTGGACCTGGAGTGCCAGCAGGTGTAGTGGTTAGACTTCTGCAGTGTGGAGCAATGGTAACATGGAGCAGCAGCTCAGTGCGGTTCATCAGACTCTTCACCAGTGCCTTAGTTTTGGCCAGTGAGGTGCTACTTCTGAGGTGCATGGTGTTTACCTCCTGAAAGAACTTCTCCCTGTTGGTGCAGATACATAATGTTACTGTACAAACTGACCCAAGACAACTGAGGCAAAGTCATCTGCTCCAAGTGTTGGGATTATTTCTAATTACTTGCCTTAGTGCAAGGACGACATTTTCCAAATCACTAAAATCGAGTGGGACCTCTTTCAGGGAGCAAAGTAGTTCCAGCTCCTTAATTTTGTTCTAAAAAAAACACAATACATTATGAATGTCAAAGCAAATGGTAATAGTAATGGTGTAATCTCTAGAGCAAAAGTTGTAAACTGTGTACCTCAAAGAAGTGGTAGTCGTGAAAGAAAGGAGCGTTGTTCTCCAGCTTTCCCTGATGGGCCTCCTCTACCTCATTCTGCCACTTCTGCTCCAGTTCTGCAACACTCTGAAAGCAACGCAGGAGATAATTAGACTCAGGGTAAGACTTAAGGTTGGTAACCTGATTTACTTTTTTTAGCTAAACTCAAGTCTTCTGGTGAGCCTCAACCTAATTTTTATTTGAAATATTCTGCTGTTTTTCAATATTACTCTCATATCTCCAGGTCGTATTTTAATATACTGCCCGTGGGGGGAATATCTCTCCAATTTGTTGTCATATCAGCAGCATTCCAGTGATTAGAGATATAATAAGGTAGTGTAACTATGCCCAGTATAGCAACTTTCTGGCTGAAAATAAATATAGCTTTGAAACAACATAATGCAAAAGTGATTCCCCATTAATTCTATTCCCTGCAGCTAAAAAAAATGCTTTATTAATCTTTATCTAATGTAGAACTTTCTTGAATAACTGACAATATAGCAAACAAACAAAAAAAAACTCACCTGCAGCTGACGCTCCATAGCATTGATCTTCTTGAAGGTCTCGGCCATGATCTTACAGACCAGGTCATACTCCTCCGCGTGATCCTCACGGTACTGGTAGTTGACAAGTGACTGAAGGGCATCCACCAGGCTTAGATGTTTTATGACGCAAGATACTATAACCTCCTCCATAACATCTGGCCTGATCACCTCCCTTACAGAAAAAAAAAAGGTAAAAACTTTATGGTTTTGACAAGAAAACAAAAAGAGTTATATGTTTGAGGTTGTGTGTGTGTGTGTATATAT
>NW_023339718.1:2407655-2421776 GCF_004916995.1 Morone saxatilis
ACATATATATACACACACACACATATATATATATATATATATACATATACATATACACACACACACACACACACACACACATACACAGGGTATCTATCGTCACCATTTTAAAGCAGTATCACCTCCCTTATCCAATTAACATTCAGAAACTAACTAACTATGAATAGGGAGAGCTGCAATGCCGAGAGGAAACCAATATCTTGAAAACAACTATCAGAACTAAATCAAAAATTCACTCTATGAACAAAGCTGGAAGGCATACAAAAGCCAAGATATTCCATTTTAAAGAAGAATGTGTCAGCCTAATCAGAATCACAAGGGATATGTCGATCATTTGAGGACCAGTCTAGAAAAATATTCATATGTGCTGTGATAGTGTGACCCTCTTACTTGATGCTAGGACGAAACTGTGGTCGAGCCCTTCCGGACACCTCTCGTAGCCTACCCATGATGCCCGGAGGGAGGCGGATACGAGGCAAGTCAAAGTAGGTCCCTGGCATGAGGCCTGGGGGTGGGATCAGCACATCAGAGGGGTACGTGAACTCCCGGTCCTCCTCGATAGTGAGTGGCAGAGGTGACGGGCTGGGCGTGAGGGCAGGAGAGATTGCACCATTTGCTTCCACCTGCCACTGACACCTAAAAATAAAAAGAACAGAACAAAGCATGTCACCTTAGCAACCATAGTTTTCTGTGTTCAACTACATACCACTGAAGAGCACTGCGCTATATTTATCACAATCAATAATCACTGGGGGACATTTTGTGGTATTTTTATTTAGCTGCGTCACCTTTGCAGCAGCTTTGAGCAGAGCAAATCGTGGCAGGCTTCCTCCTCTCTTGTCACCTCTGGCCCGTTATACAGAATGCGGAGCATCGAGCAGGCTAGCACTGACAGACCCAGTGCCAAGTCTGCCAGGAAGGGGAGGCCTCCGGAGACATCCTCTGACGACTCCTGAAAACAAAAACAAATAGCATCCTCAGAATTAGCAGGCGTTCTTCATGTTTTACACTGCCAGTATGATTAAACAACCTTAAATACAGATGTTTGGGACATGCCGGTCATTACCTGAGCTCTGACAGTGCAGGAGAAACCCCACATGGCTTTATCGGGGGTGTTGTGTTCTCGCCCACTCCTCATCTCGAAAGAAAACGTCACAGTGTCTCCTTCAACCTAAAACAGGACACAGAAAAAAAATGTAGCTCTTCAAGAATGTATGGGCAGTACCTGTTCACTGTTCATGTGTGCAAAACAACTTCTTTTACCTTGACAAGATCTTTGGGCCATCCTGTCCCCAGAACACTGCGACTTCCATATCCCAGAGTGTTCCCTCCATACTCTGTCACTTTACGACTGTTGGTGTTGGGACCAGCATAGATCACCAACTAAAATATCAGAGAACATAAGAATGTAAAATATCCCCAACCAGAGCTTCGCAGTGCTTGACAAATTGCACACAGTGTATGTAAGAGCGAAGGGAGTCAATACCTTGTCATAGTCATACTGTGAGGAGCAGCGAGAATCAAAGCGAAGGTACAGGCAGCGGGCTCCTGGGATGTGTACCGTCTCCTTGAACTTGTAATTGTCCCTCACAGGGTGCACTGTCTCTACAGTCTTCCCAGCAGCCCACGGGGCAGGGATCTTCAGTCCAGTCAGGAAACCTGGCTCCTCGCGTTCGTCAAGAATTCTTATATCAAGGATACAGACAAATTAGAAAACAAAGCTTTTGACAGACAAAACAGCTAGCAATTATTCAGTTGCCACTTTACTGATGGTGGACCTCCAGAAAACTTACTTGTCATCAGCAGCACATGCCTTCGCCGCCGGTCCTAGAGAGCCACCCATAAGTGGAGGCTCTTCAGTGAAAAGTGGAGACTGTGTCTTTAGTAACAGGGCAGTCTGGAAAACAAAATGAAAACAAGTACTTTAAAGATGACTGTTTTTTCTACCCAAGGAAAAAAAGAAATTCATTTAATGCAAGAATTGCCTTTTGGATTGGCAAGACTCCAACCTGGCTGGTGTAGAGGACCAGCTGCACCAACTGAGGCATGAGGGCATCAGCGAGAGTGAGGGTCTGCAGGTTGGGGTGCATCAAAGTGGTGAGCAACACTGGCAGCAGGTGCCCAAGCATGGTGGCCTTAGTTACCTGCTCCAAGCCTTTCAACCTGAACAACAAGAACAGAGAACGAAAAAACATGAATGTTAACGTGATGGATTCTTAGGCAGAACACTGAGGTAAAAATGGGGAGATTTTGAAGAGGTAAAACAAAGCCGCAGTGTTTTAAAAACCTGCGTCCATAAATGATTTCTCATGGACTCTTTTATTCTTTTTTGAAAGGAGGCTAAAGCATTACTCAGGTTTAGCTAAATCCTGTTTCACGGTGGAATAGTGCATTAGAGCCAGCCAAGAGAACATCATGTCTGGTTTTATTTTTGTCAGTTACATTATGGTTTTATGGTAATACACATTGACTTCAAAAGTCTGCCCAATAAAATAAGTGGGTAGTAGATTTTAAAAGTATCCTGCAGCTGAACAAGGGGTCATTTTTCCAGCCTGAAAAGGTACTTTTACAAAAGATGCAGTTAAAGGTTCACCTGGTTTCTCTGTCAGGGATGTCGCTGTTAATTAGAGCCGTGGTCACCTGCTGCAGGGTCTCCAGCACTTCATCACATCCCACCAGGATCTTAGTGGCTAGGGACAGGATACTACTTTGCAGCTCCTGAGGATCACACACAGCACAGGCCCACACTTACGTAACCACTGCTTCCAAGAAGATCATATCTCTTTCATGCAATATGGAAAGTGTACACACATCATTTCTTTACATTTATGTCAACAGATAAAAAAAAGATCCATATATTAGCACAATCTTCATTCTTTCATAAGTAATCATGGTTGGTGATATTTAAAAACAACACATCCTTAGTTAATATAACACTCTTAACAGATATCATCAGACTGCATTATGGCCATAGATTACTATGCAGTGCCATAACATAACATTCATCTCCCGTGGCTCCGTTTGGTGGATTGGTCTCTCATTGACTGACACGACAAAAGACTCCACGTGCACAGAGGTAGGGGTATTTAAAGGGGATGTTTACCTGTACCTTCATTGTTTCCCCTTGTAGGGAGCTGTCACTGTCGTCGTTATCGTCCGGACGGATAAGAATGGTGTTACTGAGGAGGTGGTTCTGGACAGCCATGAGGTAGCGCAGACTAGGTGAGACCACCTACAGAGAGGGAAAAACCATCTCATGTTTGTAAAAGTGGAATTTCACAAAACGTGTGATCTTAGTCACCACAGATGGCATTTCGTTCTGCTGAACTGAAATTCGTACTGGCACAGTGGAGAGCAGCTTCTGGAAATCGTCTCGGGCGACAGTCTGACATTTGGTAATGAGGAGGCAGGACTCCCGGACTACAGTCTTGAGGATACAGTGCAGCAGTTCATCACTCAATCTGTAAAAGAGATGGATTTCTATCACTGTAAACAACTACAGGAAGCTAAGTTTTTAAACCAAGCTCTGACATTGTTCTGTGTTGCTTATCAAAGGCTCTGGGAAATGATGCTACCCCATAGTTGAAGGCTGGCCACTTACCTGTAGTGGTCGTCTTCTTCACTCCCAAATCTATTCTTCTGCAGTTGGTCTGCCAAGTTGGTAAGGATGACATCACGAAGTTGAGACAGGCCACTGTTCCTTTCACCTAGTATCACACACAAATACACAGATTATTATATATATTCACCACAAAACAGTTAAAGTGCCAGTTATATTTACAGTAGTGTCTTAATCACCTTCAGTTAAAACCAGTTTCAGCAGTTTGTTAAGTTCAGCCTCCCCCTGGTACAAAGTATTCAGGCCTGAGCTACAGAGACAGAGAGGAGGTAAAAAAAAAGAAGGCCCATTTGAATATCATTATGACCACTGATTTTACGAAAGCACTTAAAGTTATTTCTGTTTTATGACGTACCTGATGGCCAGGCACACCTCTTTCTGAATCTCTGATCCTATCTGATCCACTGGAGCCATGAGTAGCTGCCACAGGAGTAGACCCGAACGACGCACACTCTCCCTATTCTGCTCCGACTGAGGATTAAAAAACCTAAATACCACCTGGAGAGGGCAGACAAAGAAATTACTCCAAAACACAGAAAATGGCTCGGTCGTTTTGTGCCAAACTGTCCCCAGCTGCAACTCAAACTGACCTGGAATACCACCAGAATGCAGCGGATGATGCAGGTGTCGCCATTGACCATGGCCTTCTCCATAATGTCACAGATGCTGCTAAAGTGACGGGCCTCGATGGGATGTTGTTTACCGAGTAGGGCCCCCAGGGGCAGGCTGTTGCTGCTGGCTGCCAGCAGGTTGAGCTGGTGGATACACATAGCACCTACATGATGAAGTAGCTGGTTGATCACCTCACCAGTGGCCACAGTTTCCTCTGTGAAAGGAAAGTTTTTACAGATGTTCAAATTTCTGACTTGACCGCACACAAACAGCATCTGGTGGTTTTGGGCTATGTTTTTATCTACCTTTGGGTTCTTTGATGACATGGCTAACACCGAGCCTATGGCACACATGATGAAAGGCTTGGTTCCCAGGATTGCACCATTGATCTATGTAATCACTGGAGCACGTCCAGATCAAGTTGTTCAGTGCATCGTAACATGCTCCTATGAAGCCAGAGATTACAGAAAAAAATGTCACTTAAACTGCAAATGCATTGTGTGACTGAGTTCAACACATAACAGCATAATGGGAAGAAAGTTGAGCTCACCAAGTCCAGCCACCTGAGCTCCCCTTCCTAAAGAACTGCCAGGAGCATCAATGAGGTCTGCACGGCTGCTGAACTGACCGTCAGCCAGGTTAAAAACCAGGCTGGAGGCTAATACTGACACAAGATGAAAAGTTACTATCACTGATAACACCATATACTAAACCTTTCATTGATTATTCAATCACAAATAATGCTATTTTGTTTTACCGGAACTTGTAAATGTCTATATTCAAATGTTATGTGTGTATGAATGTAACTAACTATCATCAATCTTTACAAAAGGACTTCAAGCCGTATTAAAGGGAGACACAACAGGTGAGTAAGGTTTTAACACATAGATGTTTTTGCTTGTAGTGTCTCACATTTAATCAAAAATACAAAAATAAATCACAGCAAAACTCTCAGGACTAATGATGAAAGAAATCTATAGTGTCTCCATGTGCTCTTACTTTTGAGAGAGGACAGGCTGCTGGTACCCCCAAATAGGGAGCGTGTGGCAGAGCTCCCAGATACACCAGGGGGTGAGACCAGCATCACTAAATAAGTCCCGCACACATACATAGGTGTCTTTCTCAGGGTCTTCAGAGGGAGCCCACAGCTAGTGTTGACAGCTATACAAGAGTTAACAACAGAGAAATGTCACCAGAAAATATTTGTATAACCATATATCATTTTTAGAGGGCTATAAGTTTATGAGTCTTGCTGATAAATTACCAGACTGTTCCTCTTTGACAGTGTTGGTGATCGCAGAGCCTGTTAGAGCAGCCAATGTGGCAGAATGGGAGGCCCGGAAGCGTGACATTCGACTCAAGAGAAGCTCATTCAAGCACTTTGAAGACTCGCCTTCCTTGCGAGTAAGAATAACCCTCTCCTGCAAGATGTCTGCAACACACAACCCTGTCTCTGTCTGCACCGTGGACAGGGGGGAGAGAAGACATCAAAGACACAAACAAACTGCATACAGCTGAACATACTGAATATTGCAGGCCATGTATTACTCACAGACAGGTGAAAGACATCCATGAAGACAGAATGGCCTTTCTGCGTCTTCTCATTGAGACTGGCTGGGGACCAGACCCAGTACAGATAGGTGCCATCTGAACAGAGGTGCAGCGTGGTCATGCTGCTGCCCACAGGGAAGTGATGGGCTGGCATGGGCACAATCTGGCACACCTGGAAATGGCACAACTAACATTAGCCTTGGCTACGGCTATGCTTGTCATTTCAACTGAACTTTTAAGCGCTGGTTGGATTTTAATGGCCCCAATTAGACTGAAAATAGCTTTTATATGGCCCTCGTCTTTCTACGAAGTCATGTATGTTTATTGCTGTTCCCTATCCTGCCTCTTCATCTCTTATACTTGCGTTATTGCATCCTGAATAGAGAGAAATGCTGCCCCATTGTGAGCCTTCGTGCCTTGTTTGTATGATGAAATCATTTTAATGTTGCATAATGGGATAATAAAACAGCATTTGAATGACAAATAAGAATTTATGCGAGAATCGTGCTGAAAATGAAATTACAATGTCAAATTAACGGAACGATTCATTATCGAACTGAAATACAGTCGAACGAAAGTATACAATACCTGCAGGGTGAAGGGGTCAATGACCTGGCACAGCTGATGAGGCTTGGCATCAAAGGAGGAGGGACGGTGGAGGAGACGACCGCTGCTGAACACCACCCAGCCAGGCTCCAACTCTTCATTTCGACAGTACACAAAACCCCTGCACGAACGAAAACAGTGCATCTATTTCTGTGCTCTGTATTGTGTTCTATTTTAATACTTTGTTTTTCTGCTTTAAGGCAGACCTTTTTGTCGAAGGCCCGGCTGAGACACTTGGATCTGATCTCGTTAGTGGAGAACCAACAGAGGATCACACACACACGTACACGTCACCTACAAATTGATTGTGTTCTCTGCAGACATTAAAATCCCAATCCCTTTCCACAAAATGAAGCATCTTGTTTACTATATTCAGTGCTCTCATAAATGGTTGTGTGCTATGGTCTTTTGCCTTGTTAAAGGGAGTTAGTTGTGGGTTATTAATTGTTGCGTTATAAAGATTTTACTGTTGGTAAGAGGTGTACGCAGTTAATAGGGCTCCCCTCTCAGTACACGCTACACAGCTTGGTCCCAACCAGACCGCTCTCTGTGGCAAAAACCATACTGGAGGAAATTAAAAACAGTATACTGGTTCATCTAGCACATGGAAGGAAGCCGCCTTCTGCTTACAAAATGAGTAATTTGCTACCACAGCATGGAATTAAGATGCAGGGCACACACACTTTGGTCTCTTTTGGGAATCAACCAAATCAATCAAAGACTGAGGAGGATGTGACTGTGTACTGCAGATATTGGTCTAAAGTTCTCCAGGAAACAGCACCATTGTTGCATTGGGATGGGTAAGTGATAAGGGTATTTTTAGTGTTCGCTGTTCTCTAAATGCTGTGGATAAAGAAAGGCAGGGGGGAAGCAGTGTCATATTACCTCAGTGTGCCGTGTAAACCAGAGCCCAGCTTGCTGAGTCCTCTCCCAGAGGAGTTAGTGGTATACAGATAGAGTCCGTCTGTGGCGAGACATCGCCCTAGGTCAGTGTCTGCAAGACACAGGGACAAAAATAATTCAATATAAGGTTAATGACGGACAGATGACAGGTTATAGGAATGGGAAAGTAAGAGGAGGTATCAAGGAGATATTGGACGAAGTGGAGAGTGCGAGCAGAGAGTACTGATGCTGAACAAGGTCAAGGGATCTGTTTGTTTTGCTTATTTTTCATTTGGAGGACCGTGATGCCTCCAGATATCTGAGAAACTGATTTAGTGTCCGTTTAAAATGTAAATATGCGAACCTGCTCTATGGCTATATGCCCAGATCAGCTTCCATCACTCTACAAGGTCAGGAGATGGATTTCTGGAGACTGAATACACTCTCCCCTCGTCTGCTTTACGCCTAAACGTCTCAGTCACAGCTCTTCCCCTGAGTTACACTGTACAGTAAAATGAGGTCAAATGAGCCTTGTACCAGGCACTGACACCCAACCCCTCCCATTTTGGTTTGGATTTCACACAATTCATGCATTTCACGCAAAGGGCATTATAAATAATGTAAAGTTGAATAAATAAATCAAAAAGGGCAGTGTTATGATGGGAAATATGGCAAGCACAGCTCTCTTCACAACCTGCGAGCCAGAAAACTCGACACTGATGTGTACAAGATATAATCTATCACAACCACATGAAGGAACTGCTGTGACCTCTTATTCAGAATTTGTGGTTTTCGAAATGTAAAACCGATCACAACAAGTTTATAGAAATGTTTCTTTTTACCTTTACTCTCTGCTCCTCCAGCAGAATTATCAGGTGTGGGCAGCATGTCCTCAAAACCCCAGGACACACTGTGTTTGCCCCCCAGGAGGCAGGATGGAGAGCCCGGGCCTCCTTCCAGGAGCAAAAGTCTGACGCAGGACACAGAGGAGGTTACACACAGAGAAAGTCACTAATAACCGTTGTGCAGTTGAACTGAAGTACTATCCTTACCTGTACAGGACATCTGACACAGGGAGCTGGCCCAGATCGGTTTGTTTCTGCAGCAGGTGGACTGTGTGGATGAAGGTCTTCAGAGATCCCCTGGAGAATTAGTAGAATAAAGTAAAAGTTCATTATTACACAGTTCCACTGGAGCTCTAAGTGGAATAATACTGGCTTGAATTGCGGAGGGGATCCGATGGAATGTGTTGGGAATTAAAAAGCAATCTTTTTTTAATGTGAATAAAAGAATCTTTTCCTTTAGTGTGCTGCGGAGAGCTTATTTTTCTCTGTGGCTTTCTGCAGGGTGTAATGAGCAACCTACTTAAGTTTGTGCAGTGTTCATTTACAGCTTTGCCTCATCCAAGACTGATATTAACTGAATACATTCAACTAATTCTATATTCAGGGAGAAAAACTATGTTAGGTCTCCTGAAGTGCTGTTCTGGCAGTCTTTTTTCTAACTGCAGCTTTGGAAAATGTCTTCAGCTGGGCTAAAACGGAAAATGAAAGGACAGATTTAACAATATCAGAGGGGCAACTCACGATTATTTGCATTATCTATTAATCTGTCGACCGCTTCACTTGTCTGGTCAGAAAATGGTGAAAAGGGTTGATTACTATTTCCCAAAGACCAAACTGACGTCTTCAAATGTCTTTTTTTTTGTCCACAACCCAAAAAATATTCAGTTTACTGTCACAGAGGACTAAAAAACCTGGAAATATTCAGAGAAATCACAGAATTTGGAAAAAAAACATTAAATTACTCAAAAACAACGAATCAATTAATTATTAAATACTTTTAAAAACTGACATCTAATCTACTTCAGTAACCATTGCAACCCTAAACAGTATGACGATTGTGATTAGTCTTCATTGATATTGATGTTTATAGCGATGACAACATTTTAGGGAGCTAAAAAGATGAAAACACGTTGTCCTGTGTGTCACCAGCGTGTTACCGGGAGACTCCTGCCCCGTGCTGCACAGGAATGTATGTCTGATTCAGTGTTTACATGTTCACAGGCGACAGACAGCAGATGAGTCATGTGTCTGTCCCCTTCTCCACCTCACTGTGTAAACACCGCGGTCTTTTCGTTTACTTACCGCTTCTCACACGGTGGAATTTACTAACCGACCCCGTCATCGGCGAGGGGGAGTGAAGCTGATAGCTCTTTAATTAAGCTTCCACCGTCGGTGAAAAGGCACCGGGGCTGGATGGTTCCCCACAACAAAGAGCTCTCAGCCTCAACAGAGGCTCAACAAAGAGTGGAGAGTTCTGGTTTTGACAAGTCAAGATCAGTTGTCACCAGCAGAAGCCGGAGTTCAGCCACTAACGCAACAAAAAAAAGAGCACGTTCTGCTCTTCTGCGGGACAAACGCACATCAATTACATTCGATCACAGCTTCACGTATTTTGTTATTGCTGTGGGAGGGTTTGCACGTGAGCTGAAGCTACAGCAGGACGCAAAAACCAGTGTCTCTTTCAAACAGCGCTCGGTTCAGACCACAGTAGCTTGAGATCAGAGCACTGCGCTGACAGCGAGCCGACAGAGAGCAGGAAGTCTGTTTGAGGAGATACACAAATGTCAGCACAATGTTCAGATACTTCTTAATCTAGAAACGTTGAAGCGGGACTGCGATAGAGTGTGCTGCTCTGAATCAGGCATGATTATTCATGTAGCATGTACACTGAGAGAGAGAGAGAGAGAGGAGAGAAACTAATCAGTTGGTCAGTTATGTGCTTATTTTAGCTTCGGCTGCCAGGAATAACTGACCTGCTTGTGAGTGGAGTTACTAAAGCCATAACTCAGTAGTGTTTCACTAGATACTGACTTAATCACGGCACTTTGACAGCGCTTACGTCTCAATAACTTTTTTACTCGTAATGTTACGTACAAAGTAAAACTTTATAAAGTAACAATATGCCAGATTCTTTACAGATGGCATATTGTTACTTTATAAAGTGTTTACTACTCTAACAACCTTTCGCTGAGCCGACAGAGGGATCCTGAGAATTGCGAAGGCGGGACAGCGAGGAGAGAAAGTATGGCCTCACCTGGCACAGGCGAGCGCCACAAGCGCAGCAGCAGCGTTCTCCCTCTGTCTGTGTGTGTGGAGGATCTGCGGCTGAGCCTGTTGGCCTGACTCCTGGGCACCATCTTCCAGCCAGGAGCAGAGAAGCCCCTCCAGGCCATTGAGGCAGTCGGCGGGCTCTTTGCTGAGGCTGAGCGGCTGGCAGTCCCGGAGGCAGGCTAGCAGTACCTCTGCTGTGACACCGCAGAGCGCCGGGTCACTGCGAGTCTGGGACTGTAAAAGAGGGAAGACCAGCAGCAGACCGACACGGGAAGTGAAGGGCGCCTGCTCGGGTTGCTGGAGCAGACCTTGTCTTTTGAGCAAGGCCAAGGTCTCCTCATCAGCCCCTCCAGTTCCCTCTCGCTCCTGCTGCTCCTCCAGGGCCAGCTGCCGCTGCGCCCCCCACAGGCCGCGCAGAGCATTGAGACGGTACTCCAGCAGTCGGGCGTAAGCGTTGCTCTGATTCCCACAGACGGCACGCAGACGCTCAGCGAGCTCTACCGGGTTCTTTGTCTCGAACGTTAGAATCTGCGGGGCAAAGACAGAACAGCAGGAAACAGATTAAGTTTACATTCAAAGCAGCTTTTGGAGAAGAATAAACCCTCGTGTCTATGAAATGATGGTCAGACGTAGCGGGGCACATATCACAAGTGGAACAATGTGCTTCATGTGCACTTAGGCAGCGATTCAGATATCGATTACACTCCGGCCAACGAATCACAGACTGGGAGAAAAAAAAAACCCATTACACCATTTAGCAGGCACAATTTGTATTGATTGGATTTCAGAAATGCTGCTAATGTTACAGTAACACTCCTCAACTGGACGCCGGGCTTTTCTCCACCTCGCTCGGCAAAACAACACTGCTGCGAGCGGATAAAAATAGTCGCAACACCTACGAAAGACAGCGGCGAGTGACCCGGTCAGACGCAGAGGAGCACAGAAATGTAAATGTTGGTATGAGATTCAGATCCATATGGATTTATTTAACTTGGTCCAGTGTGATAACAGTGTCACGCACCTTGTTTTTGGTTAAAATATCGCCTGCAGAAGATTACACCAATGTAAAAGTACGCAATTAATGAATGTTGTGTATTCCCCCCCAAGAGAAAAGTCCAGCTGTCAGTTAACGTTTACCAGCACGACCACGTTGTTTGTTCTTGTTCGAGAGAGCAGCTCAAACAGAAAGTCAGACGCTGCGTCTCCTCCACACGTCTGTTGTTGAGCTTAACGAAATGAGAAAACACGAAAAGGGGCGAGAGGTCGAACTGAAACCTGTTCACATTCATTAATTAACCAGTGGTTCGTCATGTGCGGAGCTGCTGATTGAACATATGCTTCAATACTTTTATCAGGGTAAATAAACGCCATGTGGCTGATTGCTGCAGCTGTTGTGTTTCTATCACTAGAACTACTGATGCTAATGACTTAATAAATTACTGATTAAGGTACTAACAGCAGTTCTGCATACAATGTAAACTGAATTATGAATGTCCTAAAATAATAATATTAAAAAGACCTTTGTGTATCTAAGCCGCACAAACACAGCTTTATCTTAACATGTAAATGTATTAATATGTTTCTATGTTTTTTCTACATGTTATTTAATAAGAATTGGTTAAAATGTTAATGCTGACCTAAATGACAATAGTGAAATAAATGCATAAGGTGTCATTAATTCCAGTCACTGTCTGTTATTGTCTAATATTTATCATTATATACGACCGACCAGATATTAAAAAGACAACACTGGGGCAAATGTACTCTACAGGCTGATGAATACACGGATTTCTACCTTTATTACGCGGTATTGTACCGAAATATCGAGGATGTAACATTGTTAGGTCGAAGTTTCCACCTGCATCACCGTAAAGTCTCCGCAGCCTAACAACACACTCACGTCCGGTTGCCAGATTTAACCTTCAAAATAAAAGCCCACTTTCTAGATTAAAAACCGCACTCCACGTTATGGCACGTTAAACCTAAACGCGACGTAAAACACATACTGTTTCTACATCCAGCATCTGAGATGACATTGCTTCTTTGTGTTTGGAGAGCAAAAATCCAGTCACGTTTAAGTGCGCTACTCTTGATTGACAGTGATTATAAAACACGTATAAAGTGTGTGCTACCAGCTTTAAAACATAAAAAGTAAGTGGAAGGGGGGGTAAGTTGAAGTGTGTGCTCCCAGCCTGATATGCAAATTAAATTACACAGCAAAAAAAAATAAATAAAAAAATAACCTAATTACACACATTGCTGCGTTTGTGATCAAATCGCAAGCAGGCAACCGGGGTTGCGTGACTTTTATTTTGAAGGGAGTTGACGGGAAGCGAGCTCCCAACGGCTGCTACCTTGACAACGGGTCAATAACATGTATATAAGGGCAGGAAACTTGCAAACGTTAGCGCAACCGTTATCAGTGGAGGGCGGCGTTGCGGCTCACAGTCACAACACAATTAATCATTAAAAGAAACAAACAGCCCTCTTACACCAGCTGTGAACTCTACATTTATACGTCTTCACATGTACATAAAACCGGTGTGTTGGTTGGCTTTTTCACCCACCTCTTGCTCGGTGTCCCCCTGCTCCGATACTCCAATTTCACTGGGCAGTTCGGCCAGATCCGTGACCCGAATGAGTCCGTCGTGGAGGAAAATGGTCTCCTCCTTCACCGAAAGCCACTGGGACGAATCTACAGCCCCGGAGCCCATCGCTCTCTCCTCCGACAGCGATGCCAAAGGGGTCGAACATTAAAAATTCAGTGGCAGAGTGAAACAGAAACGCCCTAGCTAGCCTGCTAGCGAGCTACAATAACACAACTGCCCGTTTTTTTTTTTGTGTTGTTGTTTTTTTTTTTTTTAAAACCGTCGCCGTTTTTTTTTGTTTCTTGTATATTCAGAGCGGGTTCTTAGTGGCTGACAGCGGGTAGTAGCGGCAGCGTCTCTGCACGTAACACGGGGTTGGTCGTGTCGTTAGCTGGAAGCGAGGCTCCACTTACCGTACGGTTTAATCGTTATAACGTTACCGAGCAGAGTGGGCGTGTGCACCCGGGCTAGAATCCGTTATTTTCGCACCGCGCCGTTAAAACGACAGTCCTTTCGGGATCCGCGGTGCGCTCATTTTCGCCCGTTAGGATCCGACCGTTGGCGGCCGGTGTGTCAACGGCTGGAGGAGATAATGAGAGGCTGCAGCTGTCAGAGAGACGCCATGTTTCCAAGGCCAACGAGCTGCTCCCAGCATGCACCGCGGCCCAGCATCAGAAAAAAACAAAAAAAATAAAAAATAAAAAAAGCTGTCGTGAATTCATGTTGGTGTCTTATTTTATATTATGAAATGTTTGTATTATATGTGTTGTATTGTTTTGTTACTGTGGTAATAAGACAATTATTTTATTTTTTGGTTGTTTTTCTGAGTAATTATTTGTGGTTTTTTGAGTTATTTATTTTTTGGTTTGTTTTTCGGGGTAATTTATTTTTTTGGTTTGTTTTTCTGAGTAATTATTTGTGTTTTTTTGAGTTATTTATTTTTTGCCCTGAAAACAAACAAAAAAAGATTACCGAAAAACAAACAAAAAAGAGTTATCGAAAAAAACCAAAAAAATTACTCGAAAAAAACCATAAAATAAATTACTCGAAACAAAAACCAAAAAATGTTATTATCAGAAAACACAAATACAATTACTCCGAAACAACCAAAATGATATAATCAGAAAAAAACAGAATAATACTCGAA
>NW_023339718.1:2421801-2443276 GCF_004916995.1 Morone saxatilis
GGTTGGAGGTTCTCGCAGGAGTTCGAAGTATCTCGATAATTCAGAAAAAAATTACTCCGAAAAACAGAAAAAGAATTACTCAGAAAAACAGGGAAAAAATTAGTCAGAAAAACAGGGGGGGAAAAAAAAAAAGTGTTTTTTTATTTCAAGTGAATGCAATACGCTTCTGTAGACAAGGGGTGATTATTGTGCAGTTTAGAGGGGTCCGGGAGCCCTTGAGGGGGTCCCCAGAAAAATATTTAAATTTATTTTCATTTCACTAGCCTATTATTTAATCGACTAAACAGTGGTTTCCAACATTTTGCCTTAAATGGACGCCTTTTCTATCATTTGGTAAACAAAAATTTGACTACCTCTGATTAAGTGACATATTTTATGGATATTTATATTCAAAACTGTACAATGAACCCAAATAGTGAACTCTGACTGCAAGAAGATTGTGTAGACAAGTGATTTGGATGGATTTTGAGCAGATTATAGCAGTTTAGAGTACTTTTTATACAATACTTTGGCAGTATTGTGTTTTTTTAAAATATTTAATAATCATACAGACTCAAAATACTTATTTTTTGTCCAAATCTGTTTTCTTTTCTGTGCTTGGCCATTTTTCTATTAGAATATTTACTTAACTTAACAGAAGTCAACCAAATGCTGAGTTATAGCTCTACTGTATATATTTTTAAAGTTTTCTAACACACCTTAAAATCAAGAAGGCCTTGTGACCCCTCATGAAGCTTTGGCAACACCTAGTTGGAGTCCCAACCCCCACGGTTCACACTCTTCACTGTTAATCTGCCACAGTACAGGCAGTTATACAATAACAAAATCTTATCAGATAAGAATCCCTGGGAGTAAATCTTATCAAATTCAGGTCTGCAGCCTATCAGAACAGACTGTAAGTTTATGACATAAAATGGCAGAGGGCAGGCACATTGAACCGGATTCATCTGTGTATTACAAAATAAGAGGTAAGTGAAGATCACACTACACTAAAAGGTATAACAAGCAAATGTTTGTTTCCAGTAATGAATAATCATCCCTATATTTGTAAACTTTAATTATTCATTATGATAACTGGCAGGCTGTGTGGGTTGTTTTGGAAAGCAGCGTGGAGTAGATCTAATTATTTTCCTTTCTTAATCAATATTCAGTGCAGATAGTAGAATTCATTAATGAAACATGATTTTAAATCAATTACTAGATACAAACAGAAACAAAAAATAAATGATTTTATTAAATTTCCAATGCACAGTCTAATGGTTTGCAGTTTTCTATTACAGTTCTTTATGAATATGTTTTTATCTTTGGCCTACTTACTAATATAACGTTTGAGGGGTTTGAGTACTTGAATATTTTCAATTTGCTGCCATTTTACAGCCTCAGAGAGAAACAGAAAACGCTGCATGAAACGTAAAGCTCATGAAATTCATTGTTGCTGCTCATAGTAGCTTAGTCTATAATCGTGTGAGTTGTGCCATAATATCAGCTCCTCTTTCCAGCCTTAGGCATCGCTTATAAAGGCGAACAGGAATCCCTCTCTTTCTGTCATTGACTGAATTTCGCACCCCAGCAGTGTCTTTTTCCTCTATCTTCTTAAGGGCTCGAAGTAGGTCAGAAGCTTTACTGAAGCCTCTAGAACAGCTAGAAAAGAAACACATAAAAACATATCAGAAACAGAAACCCTACTGAATGATCTGTTACACAAGAAAACTGAGTTAACACATTAGAAAGGAGTCTGGCACTTCTGTAACTAAAAGTTGTCTTGAAATTAACATGAATGAGCGTATCAGAGCTTAAAACCTTTTTCTGCTGTGGCAGTTTCTCTCCTCTGGCAGTCTGAAGCAGTACTGAGAGACGAAATCCATCAGTACCATGGGGAGAGTACTGGGTTGCTTGAAGCTTTCGATCTGAACAGCCAAGCTGTAAAATTGACAGAGAGACAGGCAGAAGCCATTTACATCCTCACGTACAGAAAATCAAGTGGGAAACACAGCAGGAATAAAACAATAGAGTGTGATGTACACGCATTTGTGAGTGACTCAGAGAGACGAAGACAAAGAAAGAGAAAGCTGCCTGTGGGGGCAGGCCTTCCTCCTTTCTTATAACTGTAATCTCACCATACATGTGCTGCTGTAGCCTAAGTGTGAGTGTTGACTACAGTCAGTCACAATGCGAAATCAGATGTAAACATCACTAAAATTGTAAAATTGAAAACATAGGATTGTAAAAGGCCTTTTTCACAGTAGACATGTTATAAAAGGAAATACACAGGTGTAATTAATAATATCAATGATGGATGAATTAGTAGCTTCAGTTTGTAGATGTTATTCCCTTTTTTTTTGGCATTACGCGACACATAGCAAAGGGCCTGGGGGTCTTAAACCTGATATGTGGTACCAGGTTGCCCAATTTTAACCACCCATTCTGACTTGTCATACTGTAGTAGCAGTGGAGAAAACATGATTAAGTGCCCTCTGCTCTTCCAGTGGAGAAAACGTGATGAAGTGCCCTCATAATCCTGACTAAGCTGTTTCACCATCTACATTAAAACCGTAATTGGGCAGCAGAGAAGTGTAACTTGTTTCATGGCTCAGTTCCATTTAAAGGATAGGTTCACAGTTTTCACACTAGTTCAGGTACCGATATGAACAATAAAACAGGTCTTGCTTGCTGTAATCATTCCTCGCACCATGACTTACATTAAAAGCACATTGGGAAGAGATGTCTTAGTGGCCAGTATGAACAGGAGGAATTATTACAACAAGCTAAACCTGTTTCACTGTTCATGTGGGCACCAGATTATAATACAAACTAATAAAATGATGAACCCACCCTTCAACGGTTCTCATAAGTCATGCCATTGAACTGCAGCTCTTCCTACTGTGACATGTCAAAATATCTGGTGTGAAAAAGGCTTATTGGGCATACTGGTTCACTGACGCAGCTTACTGGGACACTTGATTAAACAAAGCCATCATTAATTATATATGAAATATCAGTTATTTTATGACCCTGGTCCTATTGTCATATTTTTGGCTACTATACCTGCAGTTTATTATTACTCTGTACTCCCCTTATTGATGTAGAAACTGGACACTGCTGGAAACAGCTTTAGAACTAAGTCCAATGGCGCCACCACACTAAGATCCTTAACAAAAGACACTAAGACCTTCTACACGACTTCTCATTTAGCTCAAAGTTGCTGTGGTTACTTCATCTCACTGCAAGCTGCAGGTCGGACCTTGAAGTAGCTCAGGAATGCAAAACGCAGCCATTATGGATTACTGGGGTAATAGCTTTTAGTCTGGACTGCATAAAAAGCTGTGCAAGGCCTCAGTGGACTATGTTCGTGATTTCCACTAGTGAGAATAATGTTATGTTGAGATATTGATATTGTGGCCAAAACACAGGGAATTTGAAGTTGGAATTTTATTTAAATGTTCTGTAACTGTCAAAAAATTAAATAAATGTTCTATATCTACCCCGGTTTTACAGCAGTGGAGCAGTAGAACAGTGGGCTGTCTAATAAGAACAATTTGTCTGAGTAAAACACAAAGCCTAATAGATAGATACTAGATAATGTTCCAGGCTACTACTCAGTGCAGTTCTGCAGGTATCATTTTTTGTGAAACAGGCCCCTGGCATGTCTTTGAATGATTATAAATTCTGAAAAGAAAATAATCTTGCATAGGTGCATATGCAAATATACAAATATGAGGGGAAATGGGGACAGTAATGCTGTTACCGGCTGGTGCAATCACAGTGGTAGGCAGTCTTTGACTCCATGTTCTGCAGATCGTACTTCTTCTCCAAAGGAGGGATTTTGTATTTACATCCGTCAAGATGTTTGAGGCTTCCACACAAGGGCAGACTGTCTGCAGTAGCAAAAATAAACACAGGTTATGTCGCAAATGATCTTAGTGCATCCACATTTCTTTAGATAACTGAGGAATTTATTCGCCTACTGCTGTTACGCTCTACACTATGATAACAGAGATAACTAGCATTCTGTCTGACCTGTAGGGGGCATAACTAGAGCCCTTATCATCACCTTTCCACAGTGGCAGCATTGCTCACTTGATAATACTATTAATAATACTATTAATAATAATAATAATAATAATAATAATAATAATAATAAGTAGTTTTAATTGTGATATTTTACTCTTTTTGTCATTTATAAAATGTTTGTAATTCATGAATACATAGTTTTTTACATTTTTCATTTATAATTAAATGCAGAATTTATATTATAAATCTAATTTTGATGGATTTAAACAGTTTCATCTCAAATGGTACTAAGTGCTTAATGGGACGTCAACAATAAATTTAGTTACTGAAGAGAGAGGTTGCAAAGAGCCCCGGCAGAGGTGATGTGGTCAGCGGCCGCATACACTCACCTGTCACTTTATGCAGTGCAACATTTGGTTTCAGGCCTCGGTCTGTGTGTGTGTTTGAGGCTTTGGTTCTACTCATGGGCTCCTGGCTTGTGTTATTCAGTAGTAGATGGGACTGCATTTGTGGCTTGCCGACCTTATGATTGGAGGCTGTTGTCTTTAGTCTTGTTGTGGCCGGCGCTGCAGAAGTAGCCGTACTCCAGAGTGGTTTCAGCTTGTCTTGTTTGGGTGTTTTTTTTGTTGTCTTTTTTAGCTTCAGCGTATCAAGGGATGTCACTTTGATCGGTAATCCAGATGCGGTTGTTGAGGGGGTAACAGTTGTCATGTTTCGCTCTCGACAACTTTTACAATGAGGCTGAAAAGTGTCGCCCCTCAGAGGCATCCTGAATCCACAACAGTGACCTTTTTTGGAAACTTTTTTACGCCTTTTGGTGGTTTTGGTCACGGCGGTGATGGCTGTTGGTAGGTGTAGTTGAAGTGTTGGCTCCTTTGTTGTCAGATTTTGTGGAATAGAGCTTGTGCTCACCTGTGGTGGAACGTGGCTTCTCTGTGTGGGTCGAGCTGACAGGCCCTTTCTTTTGTTCTTCCTTCTTCCAGCTCTCTTTTTATTTGACATCGATGCACTACTTTTAGAAGCATGTACAAGACTAGTCTCATTTGAAGGAGTAGTGGCGTGAACCCTTGACATTGGGGGAATCTGGGAGGCTGCTGTATACAGTTTCCAGTGTCTTTTACATCCTTTCCCCTTTGTCCTTCTGCGGTAGAAAATGTCACCTCTGGGTGAGTCTTTGTAACTACATCCGTGTTCATGTTTGGGTGACTCTGTGCTCATCACAGGGCTTTCGGTTACACGCTGCCCCGCACTACTTTTTAAGTTGCTATTAGCGTTGTGCCCAGATTGGCTTGTAACATCAGTGGTGTTGAAAGGGAGAGGGCTTTTGAAGACGGCATATGGCGCTTTATTGGCTACTTTACACCTATAGAGAGTAAACAGGCATGTTAAAAACCAAGCCATGGAAAAAAAGAGCCTCTTTCAAAAACAGTTTACACTCTATTTTCAACATTCATATTTCAAGCACTTGTGATTTGTACTTTTCTTGCAAGATAATTACAGTAGCACAGTAGAAATGAAGAAGGCCCATCTTAAATTATAGTTATTACATTATAAGTTGTCATTGCAATACTATCAGTGTAGAGGTTAACCATTAATCACTTCTTGTTTGTATGCACTTATTAGTAACTTAATAGATAAAGTTGTGGAAACAGAATGGAGCTGTAGAAGTGGCATGGTGCCTTCCTTGATTTTATGAGGTTTGGCAGAGTTACAGGCATGTTATTACAAGCCGCAGTGTTGTTGTGCTGATTTAGCTTCCCATGTATCCATACCTGCACTTTCCACTGGACAAAAGTCTTGTTTTATGGTCTGCACTTAGACTGTTGTGCTTGACAATGCGCAGTTAAATTACATTACTCACATTCCCCACCAGTACATCTCAGTGCATCGCCTCTGCTCTTCGAGCTCAAAGCAGGGAACCTGCAGGATGCTGAAGAAGCTGTAACCCACCATACTGGCAATGGTATCATTCGCACCAAGGAGGCACTGCCGAAACCTGGTGAGAGGCAGGAAAAGAACAAGCCAAGGTCAAGCAACAGTCCAGTCAAGACGATCACACACGTGGTGGGTTAAATGCTGCCTGGTTTTGTCGTCCAAACAGTTTATAAGGACAGATAAAGTTTTAGCTCAGAGGTGAATTCTTAAAATTTTTGTCAGTCACTTGTGGAGGAATAATGAGAGTTTAAAGGGGGAGCAAATTACACGTGCACCTGTCAGCACTAGATAATGTAGTGGCAATGGAATGCCCTGCAAACACCAAAAAAGAGAGCAGCGTGTTCACTCTTGACATTAAATGTATCTGGAGGGCTGATTCCAGTTGTGTATTTATTTCTCTTCGATGAATAATTCTATCATATGGTTTGTCCCCAGGTTCTTCTACTTAAATCGGTTTGCATTTATTGGCGTAATGACAAAATTATAGCATTCCAGAGAGGAGCATGCTTTCATTAACAGGAGGTGTGAGGTTTAAACATTATTCAACACTCACACACACACATTCACCCTTGGAGCCGGTCTGTCCTTACTTGATCGTCCGTGCTATAGCCAGAGCATTACGGGGACAGATCAAGGGGGAGGTGTGCGTTACTGGTTGCAGGAGTTTCCCTAGAGTTGGTAAATACTTAGAAACCCGACTCAGTGTTCGATCCCCAGGGTGCAAATGCCGAGGCTCACCTTTGGTCACAGTCACAGTGTGAGACGGTGAAGAATTTGGAGTTGAAGACTCCATAATTCCTAGTAAAAGCTGGGATGACATGAAGGCAGTGGTCGTGCTCTCGGCAGCATCTATCCGTACTCTCAAACATGCCTGTGCAGGACGACAAGGTTTGAATTCGGTCATATATCAAGGGGCAGTTTGCATGGAAGCAAGTCTTGAAGCAGAAATCACTCTGATTTAAAATAAAAAAACTTCAAAGACAGTTTAAAATGTATGGGCTGTAAAACCAAGATCTTTAATTCAAAGAACCTACTGAGGCACATCTTTCTGATGTTACTACCGAATAAATGTCCAACAAACTTTCTCATGCTATAAATTTAACTTCATTCTCATTCCTCTTGAATTGTGTGCAATAACTGACTGTAGCCATCAGCTCCACTTAATTTAACATTATTGCATTAATGTCCCAAAAATGTCTGATGTTATATTTTATATCAACACAGTTCAGTTCAATTGAATTAAATTCAATAAAACATTTTAATAAAAGTTCTCTTTATATATTCTATCTACTATATAATGTCACATGGATTACTGGTTTTATCTCATGTAAAATGTAAGTGATATTTTTCTAATGTGCTTATGAGGACTGCAGTATTGTACTCACTGCAGTGGAGTGCAGTTACTGTATAATAAATGTACAATAAAAACCTTCTTATAATTGTATGTCCTATTGATCTACAGTATGTCTAGGGAAGTGCTGCTGAAGTTAGAGGTGGATTTCAGGGATGTAACGTTACAGCTGGTAGGGCCCCTAAAAACCCCCCTTAGGTCTGTGTTTTACATTCTTTCAGAGGGCCCAGACTTCCTCTAGTGCCATCTACAGTGGCTATGCATGAAAATGTGTTAAAGTGTCCTGTAGCGGTTGGAAAATATGCAAAATAATAAAATAACATTTTAGTTTACCAATCTCACCTAACTGGTCGTATCCGACCGCTTTGCTTCCAGTGCCGCACCACAGCGTCCCGGGAAATATCCAAGACCGTTTCCTCCGAGATTTTGCCTCCGTCCCATCACTTCTTCTGCGCCTGGTCAGCTCTGGCGCGCTGGAGGAGACGAGCGCGCAGGGCGCATCCGGAGCCAACAGCATGCTGATATTGAACCTCTGGGGGATTTCTCCACCCTGCGTGCCGCTTCTGCCGCAAAGGCCAAGGTATCTTTCCGTGACCAGTGGGTCGGTATTCACTTCGCAGGTTACTGGGCGCATGTCTTCGGACCACAGGCTGAGGTACAGGGAGTGCGCGCCCGCTGCGTCCTCTCGCAGAAATGAGACGCGCGTCAGTCCGTCGTCTGCAGGACTAGATGTGAGACAGGAGTGACCTGATCCGATCACATCTCGTGCTATTGATAAAATGAGCGATGATAAGGCGAAAAGAAGTTGTAGAGAGTATCTGCTTTGCATCTCACTGTGGAGTGGATGTATAATCAATCCAGTTAAAATTTAAGGGTTAAAATGGGCGAATTTATTCCAGATTCTTTGAAGCATCTGTGTGTTTCTGCACCAGCTGGTTTAAATGCGTCTGTCTCTGCTTGAGGATGGCATGTGTGCCTCTGGGGTGAACGGGTTTCTTATTGAACTGCCTTTATGGAGGCTCGTCAGAAATACGACACTCCTTGGTTTTGTCGGTTTGTATGAGTGGGTGTGTGGGTGTGTGGCCTGACCCACACAGGGCACGGTTTTATGGTTAATTTCTATAGCTTTTACGCAAGAACGGCATTGTCTAGGATTTTGAAAGATAGAAACAGTTAAAACAAACTAATCAGTGCCCAGACCGTCTCAGAGTGTGTGTATCTGATTCTGTGCATTTTTTTAACCTGTAATTTTAAAGAAACTACCTGCATCTCCCCAAGAATTTAGTAATAAAGCTGCAGACCTGTCTCAACCTGTTGGAGTTTCCGGCAGGTGTTGAGAGATGGGACAACCATGAGCAAAAAGGTGTGGCTAAATAAACTAAAAATTCTGATTTAAGATATTGTTTGTATTCAGACTTACAGTGGCTATACATGTTATTTTAAAAAGCTGTTAAACACAATCCACATTATAATAACATCCAACATATTACTTGTTTTTATTACATTGCTGTTTTTGCTCATATAATATTTTTTTTCATAGTTTGTGTGTTTAAACTAAGAAGAAGTCCTCCTTAGCAGAGAACATGAAAGGTATTTAAAATCCTATTATCTTGGAATTAGATGTGTAAAAGCACAGAATGGATAAATTGATGATTTAAGAAGCTCCTTCATACAATGATTTATGTTTAATAAGTACTATTTACTTTGAACTATTGATGAAGAAATAAAGGTTTCTATGAATTCTTGAAGAATTGTGATTGATTTATAATTTTCTGTGTGGTTTAAGGTCTGTTGAAAATGATGTGTGTGTATGAGTGTGTATGATTGTATATCCAGGGAGACTAGTCAATGCTTATGTTGGCACTGATTTCATCTTCTGTGATGGTCATACCTCAACTCTAATAAGTCCTCACACACATGGAGCTTGTCAGTTTTCATTAGATTTTATTGATCTGTGTAAACTCTCTGCAAAATCTTTACATGCAAAGTTATTTGCAAACATACATATTTCCAGTGCATGCACTATCTATGTACAAATACAGAGATAAACCAAGAAACATTCCACTGAACTGGCAGAATCAAGTAGAAGACAGCTATGGGTTTAGCTCAGAGAAGCCTGTTTTGAGAAAAAAAAAAGAACCCTATTGATTATAATTCATGTTGATCATCATCTAGTGATCGCTGTAGCTGAAATACCACAACATAGGATAGTGTGTGATGCTACAGGTGGGTGTCTGAATCACTGATTTGAATGCGTATGTACAGAAAGATTTATCTCAATATCTGCTACTGATAGAGTTGAATAGTTTTTTGTTGATGTGCTCAGTTGATTATCAGTTTATCCTGTGGATGCTATCAGACCAGATTATTCAGATTACATAGCCGCCATAGTCATGCAGAATATGGCCTCTTGTATATAAAGTATTAACAGGAATGTTATGGGGAAGAAGTGTAAACATTAATGGAATTACAATAGCATTAATTTCTTACAAAGTATATATATCTTGAACCACAAGACATTTCATGCATAGGATTTTTTGTTTTCGTCTTTGTTTTGACATTGGAATAACTTGCAAACAGCTGTATAAATTGAGGTCATTCCACTTTGTAAGGTGTGCTTTCCTTGGTTTGCTGTGATTAGTGAACAAACACACACTAAAGCCTTGAATGATTGGGGTGTGGCAGAGGGGAAAGAGCCCTGCTTTGTGCAAAGGGTGCGTTGGGGTAAAAGCGGGCCACGACTGCCCCAGGCACACCAGAGTCACGAGCACAGTGCATGCAGGTAAAGCTGCACATACTTATGACATAAGCTGTTCCACCTTCTCTCCTTGTTAAGTGGAGCAGCCACATTTTGTTCGGGGGGCCTGCAAGAGACCTGGCCATGTGCGTTCAGTGTAAACACTAGAAAACCTCTGAGGTGTCAGAGTGAACCACAAGCTTCAGAAGAGTCGAGGTAGCAGGAGGAAAAACCCTTTTTTCCTGCCAATTCTCACCGTAACTAACAAAAAGTTCTGTTTCTCTAATCACAGTTAATACTTCCCACAAATCAAAATTCACAGCTTAACTATCCATACATAAAAACTCCTAATGTTTAACTAGGTGTGCTATAATTTTAAATCACAAATTAACATTACTTAACTGTTGAAAGATTCATCTAGCTCATGGTCCACTGACTTATGAATCATCTGCACATCAGATGTCTATCCTAACCTGAGCAATGTATCAGTATGTAAACATTTCTTCATGGAAATATACAATATGTTCAGGACAGTGGGCACAGTTGAAATATTTGAAGGCGCAGCTGCGTGTTTTCTTCTGTCTGTGGCTTGGCATGCTTATACAGTTCAAGTGTTACACTACAGCATGATGTAATCACACGAGAAAATAAAACTAAAATACCCTGACAGTCTAATGAATTTCAGGCATGAGCTCCGTCGAGGATTTTAACGATAGTTTTGACCTCAGATGCCGTAACATATTGCTTTTCTCGTCCTGTGCCAGTGCAATTCAAACTTCATTTTCTCTAGCAAAGAATGTTAAGCACACTACATAACACCACTGACAGGCATAATGGTCCTTGTGCATCTGTTTGTTGACAGATGTCTAGTAAAATCTCTAATTCGTTTAGGCCATGATTTGTCCCAGAGGCAGATTAAGTGTCAGCACAGGCAGAGAAATTGTTAATAAGAGGACAGGAAAGAAGAGATATACTACAAAAACTACATCAGGGGAAAGGAGGTGAGTAAGTCTGTGTGATAAAGTATAGATAAAACAATAAAATGGGGGGGGTGCATTAGGAGATGAATGCAAACCAAGTCTGAAGGGGGGGTTTTAACTCATGCTGCACGGGGGAGTGGTTAATCACTAGCAACGTGATTCTCGTTATACAAGGTGTGCCAGCGCTCAATCTTCTTGTCCTTGTTCTTCAAGCACTCATACCAGTGCTTCAGCCGCTCTCCTTTGGCAGTGATACCCAGCTGACACCCACCTGTTAGGAAGGAAGTGAGATGTGAAAGGCAAGTGGTGAGCAGGTGAGAATTTCAGTTTTATCTCATAAAGGGTCGGCAATGCTTGATTAAATATTTACCGATGTAGTCGTTGGACTTCCCGATATCGTAATCCCACACAGAGATATCTAAGGTCTTCTTGGCCAGTTCACTGTGTTTGATGTCATAGCTGAATTCCTGAAATTTGATCGAGACATTGGATAGGCTAATTTTGGGATGAGTTCATTTTTACTTACTAAGACATAAATAATTGTTTCAAATATTTAAAGTAAGAAAACTATAAAATAAATGTAAAATAAATTAGGAAGGAAACCTTTTCTCTAAGCCTACAAGTAAGCAGATTTCATATTCATATTCATATTTCATATTGGGCTACATGGATACAATATTTTAGTGCCATCGAATCAAACTATTTCATTTTATGAATTGTTTAGTTGTGCTAGTTATTGTGTAGCTGCAGATTGCAACTCCCTCACTTAACTCTTCCCCTCCAAGAACAGAGAAGAAACTACGGTGGCCACAAAACACAAGAAAATTGGCCGTAGTGACAGTGTCTGGTTTGTCCATTCTGGCCTACTGTAGAAACACAGCGGTTCAACATTGCGGCCTCCATGGAAGGCGACCCGCAGTGTAGATAAAACGTCTCGTTCTAAGGTACCACAAACGTCACGCTTCATATTTTCAAGTGCTAATGAAAAATAGTTATGAATATATTCAACGTTACACTTAGCCCTAAATGTTACACACTGGACCTTTAAGGGTGTAAATAATGGACTTAGGACCATTATTTACATAGCCTGGACATAGCCTCCCCACCAATGTCATCTGAAGGAGATCAATGAATGTGATGAAGTCTTTATTCCAGTCTATCTCTGTGTTGTTGTCTTTCTTTATGTAAGTTTTATTTTGTTTTGTACTGTTTTCCTTTTTTACTTATAGCTTATGCACATGTATTTACAGAAACATATGAGAGAGTAATGATAAGATAAGACTATGTAATGGAAACATTTCTGAAATGTTTCCAACATAGATTACTGCTGTATGTAATGTAATGTTCACCTTGAACTCTCTTACAAACCTCATTAAACTCTGGGTTTAAAGTCCTCTTCTTGATTTGTGTTTTGCACTTGGCCTTCTTCCCCATGTCAGGTTTCAGACATCTGTGAATTGTATAGAAGTTAGTTTTGTCATTTCTAGGGTCATGCATTCACAGTCTAAATGTGCTTGTCATCCTGCTCTACCTACATTTTGACATATGGGTCAGAGTAGCCATTAGCATCCATGGCAGCCAGGTGAACGCAGCGCACGACGCCCACAACGAGACGGTTCGTCTGGGTGTTGTACATGAGCGACATCAGAATGCGGCCGCGCTCCTCCACCTCCCCGCCTTCTTTCCCTGGCTAAGAGAGCAAAAGGGGTAAAAAAAATAGCTCAGTGTTATCCATGATAAGATTTGTGGGAACTTTGGGGGAAATCTGTCATGTTTAGACGTGCTTGGAAATAAAAGCATTGCCTCATCTTCGTAGAGAGCGATGCCCCTGGCTCCACCAGCTGTTGCAGTTCTCTTCGTCTGCGAGGGGCGAATGAGATTACAGCGGGTCAATAAGAAATTCAGACAAGGAGAACAAAGCATTGTTTGAATGTAATTGAGTTTCACTCACAGGGACAACCCTCTCGAGGCACACGTTGAAGTTTTTCTTCTGGTTCATCTTCAATTTCTTCAGCGCCACTCGGGTTTCCCCAATAAACTCATTATGCCCGAACTTATCTTCATCACAGACAGACAGCCTGTGGAAATCAAAAGAGAATCTTAATCATACAGACCTGTTGCACCTTTTAATACAGTCAACTACGGAAGGATTAAGTTTGAAACATGAGTACAGGGCTGTTGCAGCTAAGTGAGTGATTTAGTGTCTGAGGTACAGTATCCACCTGAGGGTCTTACGCTGCATGTCCTCATCTGTCAGGCCGTGGTAGGTGAGTGTCTCATTCCACGCAGGGTTGCGGGTGTTTCTCAGGGTCTTTGTGCGCAGCTTGTTAGACTGTGAGGGGGTAGATCAGGAAAAGGGAAATGTAAATATCCCATGGCAAGTTACCACTACACAAGATCTCTGTGGTTTGTGCTTTTATCAAAGCATGTATCTACAGGATGCTGATTCCCATCAAAAGGTGTTTTTTCCAGCTGAGACCTGCTTCATTCTCTCCAAAAACGCAGTACAATTACACTACGCTAACAACGTACCTTCACTGCAACTTATCTAAACCACTTATTTTATTTAGAATCTATCAATATCTATTTTAAGACATCCTCCCTGTGCCACTTTAATGATTTTGTCAGTTCAAACCACAAGGTGTCAGGCTTGAGCTAGCAGAAAGGCCTCTCATCAAACCAAGGAGATCTACAATCACCACCCTTCCTTTTGTGCTTAGCAGGATATTAGGGTAATAAATCTTTTAAAAGAATTAAAAGCTTAATGTAGAAAAGGGGTGTCTTTTACCTTACTAGCCCCTGGCAGCAGATGAAGCTTGACATAAGGATCTGCCAGTCCATTTGAGTCCATGGGCTTCAGTCCCTGAGGAGAAACGGAGCACCGTGTCCATCACATCATCATGCACAGCAGAGAGCAATTAAGCATAAGTGCCATTCAGGAGCATTTTAACATAAACCACTTGATTGTAATTGTCCCTTTGTGTGAGAGAATGAGGAGGATAGTGGTACCTTTGCTTTGAGGATGCTACAGTGGAGGCTGTTGCTTTCCTGTTCATAATGCAGACTGAACTCTAGAGAGCCCAGAGTGGCTGAAAGAGACCCAGACCAGTCATTACATTAGACTACAGAGAGACAGCAAGTCTGCTTTTGAAAAACTAAGAGTATAAATACTTTCGAATTAAACAACACTCGACTTGTGAATAGAAGTGAGAGTAAGTACCAGAATGGACAAAAAGGATGGTAAAAAAAAACCCCAAAACAATCTATGAATAAGTCTTGACCTTCACTCATGAAACATTCACAGCCTTCTTTTTTACGGTAAGTAAACAGCAGAAAAATCTCATTACAAAGCAGGGGCATATAATATAAAAGAAATCAAATAAACACTCAAGTCTCAAAGGAAGACACTCAGAAATAAGGTTCTGGGTAAGAAAAAAAAGAAAAAGACTGATGTGCTGCCCACACACATTTTCTTTGGAGGAGTTTCATTGCTAGCATAGCCGTTGGGGGAAAAAATGATCAAATATCATTAGTTAATTTTTCTTATATAGCTGCTATAACTTAACCACTAACTTGCTACTCCAAAGACACAACGCTCTTGTAACACTACACAGCTGTGCCTGAGCTAAATGTGCTAAACATCAGCATGATGCTAAAATGCTCACAACGACAATGCTAACTTGCTGATGGTATAATGTCTACCATTTCACCATTTAGTGTACAGCTGATTTAAATTTCATTCGTTTTGCAGGGATTTAGACAAAAAGTATTAAACAAAGTGAAATTTTGGCTTGATGATTGGGGCTAAATGATTTTAAAAATCATCCCAGGAGCCCACAGATGTCTATGCAAAATGTCATGGCAATCCATCCAGTAGTGTTAGTTTAGTCTGGACCAACTGACTGACAAACAGGCTCACAGTGACATATAGAAATGCCACTTGCACTGCTAAAAATACGCAGCTCTAACTCATCCACCTTTATTTTATGATGAGATATATTTATAGATTTGATTGGTGATATATCAAAAAAGACACTTGTAGAGATGAGATCAGATTTCAAATAATGATTATCAGTCGACTAAACCGCTGAGAGTCTTTAATTGACTTAGTCGGATAGTAACAGAAAAAAAATTAGGTCAAACTCTGATCGGGAGCTGCGCCTTGAGTATCATGGGATTGTTGCAACAGAGACATTCAAAGGATGGGGGGGGGGNNGGGGGGGGGGGGGGGGGTTGTTTAGACAACCAGCACAGCACCAGAACCGGAGCCAGGTCAACGTACAACGGATAAGTTAATATCATAAAGGTGCATTGACTATTGGCTTTAACTAACATCTACTAGCTGACTAGGAAAATCTTAAGTCGGAGGCAGCCCTTATTATCAAACTATGTCACATTCAAAACAGCATAAAGTACTTTTAAACCATACAACACCATATCAAATTCTTGCAACAACACTGAAGAAGTTATAATCACTGAAATCAGTCAGCTCCACAGGACCAAGCTGTTCTCACATCTCTATAGAGAACCGGCACACGTAACCATTGCTATTTCTACCATTTTCACTCCCAACACAGGGGATTGGGTCAAACACAAGGGGAATCTATATTCTGTTAGCCCTGTTGTATCTCAAATTATTTGCGCAGCTCCATATTCCCGGACCTCAATAAAACAAATTAACACCCAAACCCCCTGAGACAGAATAAAGGCTGCAGGCGCAGAACATGAATGGCATGGCACCATTCTCGTCGTTAAAATGGGGTATGGGAGAGGAAAAAAAACTGTACGATTACAAAGCTTATGTATCACTATTGATTTAGTGATTAACAACCTGATTCCCATCTTCTGCTCTAGCTCCTCGGATATTGATTATCATGCTTCGATAAGAAATGGTGCTTATCATTTATCATTTTCTACCCAGCTCAATAGACGCTGGCAGAATGATGCTGTTTGCTAGGACTATTGAGCAATATATAGATATGAATTATTACCAGCAGACTAAAAGGCAGAAATCAAGCATCAGCATGGTATGACTCAGAATCCCTAAGGGCAACAGAGATGTTGCCAAATTAAGGTAATCACCGCTCAATACTGTATGCTGCATGACAATATGTTTTGCTTTATTATGAAAAAAATAAATAAATACACTCCATCTGGTGCCATTTACCTGAAATGAGTGAAAAGAAATCAGTCAAACCGTACACGATGTGAAATTAAACTAGACACATCAGCCACAGATGGTGTACTCACTGGCTTCATCAGAGTCATAGTCGTTGGTTTCCTCCTCCTCCTCAGCTGGGGGAGGTTGCTGTCGGGCGGGAGGAGCACTGTAGGCAGCGGGCTGCCTCCTGTCCTCTCTTACTGCGGGAGGCGCTCTCTGCTCTGAAGGAACTGCACCAGAGGAGTAAGCCCCTCCATCTCCTGCTGCTGGACCTACAACCACATTCAATCATCTGAGACTAGTACTTGAAGTCTAATAACACCACTGGCGATGCGATATTTGTTCATGCGGGGGTCTTTTGGAGCAAAGGATTGTGCCCTAGCGCTCTCTCACCCTGATGGGCCAGTGTGGTCGATGCAGCAGGCTGTGGTCTGGAGCTCTGGACGGGCACCATCTTCTTCATCACCACTGGGCTGCCCTGCCCCGCCTCTTCAGGGCCAGCCCCGCCCGTGGCCATGCGCCCAACTGATGGTTTCGGGGCCACAGGTGGGTAACCAGCACGGCCCTGTGGCTCTGGTCAGAAAAGCGAGAGGGATAATACAATATAGCATAATACAGTAAACACACAGATACACTATACATAAGGGAGACACGCATAGGCATAAGGATCCACTCCAGGCTCCTAATGCAGTGGAATCTGTAATACTCCCTAGTCTCTCTGGATACTTTTGATGTTGCAGCTTTTTCGTTGCAAAGGCATTGACCTACATACACTACAACAAGCCGTGGCAGCCGACTACTGTACGTGCAGCAGCTATATGTCTGCCTGAGCTACCCCTCTCTTTTATGGGGAAATCACATTGCTCAGGTAATCGTGCTGAGTAAAATGTGTGAAATGGTAAAATGCGACCCATCATGCCAGCACCACCTGGAGGCTCATCTCATGTCACAGCATGCACCTTCCGACAGCTTAATTGAGCTCTTCATCCCCCTCCTCTGCAACAGTGGGCGGTGCTGCCAAATTTGGGAAGCAGATAAAAGGTTGATGGTTTGGAAAAGAGCAATGAGCTAATGAGACTGAAGAGGTGGCACTTTGAAAAATTGTTTAGTCTTTTACTTATCCGGTCAAAATTATAAAGAGAAGAACATTAAACAGCCTATTTATTTTCTGCAGGGATAACACACACTGTATCGGTGTTCTGCAGTGGGTGTGAATTATTAACTGACAGTATTATTGTTGTTTTTGTATTTGTGTAGTATTGAGCTAACGCTAACTAGACCACCTCCTGTATAATGTGGGAATTAACGTGTAGGAGCTGCCAGTGACTCAGCATGTATTGAAATAACAATGAACATCAAGCTAGGCTAGCTACTTAGCACTTTCTGAGGAGAAACTAGTGAGCCTACGTTGCTAGCTTTGTAAAAACTTAAATGTTGCAAATTGACTTGATTTACTTAAATCGCTAATAGCCAACGTTATGTGGACTTGAAAAAGGGACGTCAGTAGCACAACATGGAAATTGACAGCACATCTCCTAGCATCAACTCCTAGCATCAGTCTGCTGTGGTAAATGCTGATAGCTTAGATACTGTTTGTATACTGTACTGTATGTCCAAAATTGGTTTTATTCCCTTTTGAAAATACACACAAAAAAAAGTCAATATTTGCACAACGGATTGCATCTTACGATCAGAGCCGTATTACCCTGGTGCGGTCCAGGAGAGACCTACAGCAGCTTCCCTTTATGTATCCTGGATCTTGGCAATGAACAAAAGGTCATACACAGACTGGTAAACTGTGCAAATATGCATGCTGGCCACTGTGGATGAGGTGATTTGTCATTACTAAAATATAAGAAAAGATTTTAAACAGGCTGCTGAAAATGTCTGGCCCATCTTCATTGAATTAACTAACTAACTGAATTTGTAATTACATCCCTCTGATGTTAACCAGCTGTTGGGACAACAATCTAACAGATCAATCAAAAATGGTAATGAGGGCCTGCAAGTCTAAATTCATAACGACTGAAACAGAATGCAGACTGAAGCTGAAGCAGCAGATCTTGGCTGTGTGTACCTTGTGGTTGTGGCTGGGTTACCGCCTCCCTGTGCCCAGAGGCTGGGGGCCCCTGGGGCTCTGCTGCCTCCTGGGCACCTGTCTCTTTTGTTTTAGTTAATGGCATGGGCGACGGCAGGAAATGCTTCGGAAAACCTTTAAAGAACCAGGCACCAGACCTCTTCCACACCTGAGAAAACAGAAGAAATACTATGTGTTATAGGATTTCCAACAATTACATTTTTGTATTTGCTCACAGGTGTAAAGCGCTCACCTCTCGCTGTTCTCTGCAGATCTTGCATAGCCACACAGCACGGGGCCGACTGCTACACTGCGTACCACACTTGGTACACATGTTCTACACGACGGGAGAAAATAGAGGTTTCCAGCTGGTCGCCATTTACGGTGTTATTACAAGCGTGTGGCTCGTAGAGCATGACCTATTGTGTTTTTTCTCACCATTTTTTTTATGAATTGCAGCAGAGGAGTGTGTCTGACTCATTACCTACCTTTTTGCAGTCCTCACACACCACTGAGCTGACCCCAGGTGAGCCCAGCTGCTCCCCACACAGCAAACAGCGGGACATTCCATCCCCGCACACAGTCTTCTTCATGTCGTCCAGGCGGTTTATCAAACGCCTGCAGCAGCACAAGGGGAAATCTTTCTTAAAATGTCACTGTTAATTATCCAAGGTCCAAATCTATGCATCAGTATCAACAGGTGCTTTTGTGTATATCAGTGAAGCCATTGCATGTTTTTGCAAACCCCTCACCCAATTCTCTCCTGCTCCATGGCCTCCATTTTCTCGGCACGGGCGATCACACTGTTTATAATCTCTTTCTCTTCATCTGTCAGGTCTGGACCAGGACCTGGGCCTGGCTGCATGGTCCAGTTACCCCTGTGAGCCAAACATAATCTCCAGCTGAGGTTACACTGCTTCTGTGATTTTGACTAAATTAAATCCAATCACACATTTGCATACATGCTTGACATTATGAAGTTTTATAACTAGGTTTGGGAACAAAGACCATGCCTTCCTAACTTCAGCACACCTCATCTGTCCACTCCCTCTTTGACTCAATTTTCACATCCTCCCCCCCAAACCTCTCTCTTGTTCAAATACAGGAACCACTGGGGATCTAACCTTTTTTAGAGGGCGAAGAGACTCAGAGTCTCTAGTCCCTTATGGTTCCCTCCCATCTTCTCACCGCCAGTTAACACAGTCCATCTCCAAACTCCTCCATCCATCCGCCAATGACCCTGATTTATCCCCGCATCCGTCACCCTGCCTCTTCTTATCCCTTCAATCCCCAACCCTTACCCTTCATCCATCATTCTTCATCCCTCGACCCTCATCCATTCCACAATACATTATCTTGGTTCACCTTCATCCATTATGCAATAAACCATTCTAATTCCTCATATCCTCACTGGCGTGGTCTTTGTTACTGAATAATGTTAATAATGACGAACAGACGCAAACACAATGAATGAATGGCATTCACACATTATGCTGCTTTCTGAGCAGTTACACAGCAGATACGCATGATGCAGATAAGAGAGGTGGAGTAGGAGTGTATCTACTTACTGCTCTTTATCACTGTGTCACACATCAGACGGACGCAGGTGAAACAAAGGAGAGTACAGGGTTGGTAGACTTACAGAGAAGATTAACAATATGAAATATGCTCTGACAGCCACGCTTACCCAGCATGCATGCTCCTCTGCCTGTCGTTGGACACCCAGCGATCCGAGCTGCTGCTCATCACCGTGTCCGTCATGCTGCGCTATCAGAGTCTGCAGGCGGACAGAGAGAAAGACAGAGATCAATTCAGCATGAAATAGTCAAACAATCTTAAACTAATGTCCTGAAAAGAGCACTTAATTTGGGTGGGAATTAATGGTTAGAAATCATCAAATACACGACCAGATCCTGACTTACATCCAAGTTTTGTCGCATGCAGCACTGACTTAACTGCCGCTGCGGGCTGCTCTCTCATCAAAAAGGACATTTCCGTGCAAATTTGTGAGCCAGGACATTGCTGGTCTTGAATTTGTCAAGTCACCAGCTACACTTCTTTTAATTGCCACACATTGATGTAGGGCGGAATAAAAGGTAGCCAATGATTACCTCATCAGTGGCTACTCACTGTAAGCCAAATAACCACTACAGTAAATAAAAATCAATTATAGTTTTCGGAAAAGTAATAATCACTTTTCTTCTTTTCGTCTACTTGCTTCCTATAAATTTACATATCAGGTCCGAAATAGCAACAAAATATCAGCCACCAATAGCAATGTAAGCACATTTCCTGGTGCCAAATTTACAGCCTAGTCTGTACCGTCTCCTCTTGCCAAGGCTGTTTTATCAAATTCTTGCACGGACATATTCAAGCGCTAAATGGACACAGGAACACATTGCAAAGGCACAACACAAACATAATGGATCTGTGAGATACAAGCTATGCCGACATACAGCGGTTGTAATACGGGTAGAGCTGCTTAGTGTGAGTACTACAAAGGGAACAAAGCTTGTGACAAAGTGAGCCCTCCTGTACAGAATAGACCAGGATGAAATGACGCCGAAGTGGGTGGTGTGGGGCATTTAAATTTATATGTGCTTTCCAAATTGGGGGTGGGAAGACCAATTATTTTAGTAACTATAAGGGGAAACTGTAAGGAATGTCTTCCAATTTGTTACTCTACACATATCAAAGAAACAGATGGTTCCATATAGTAGGAGTGGCTGAATTGTGCTTTGATACAGGAGAAGGAGGAGGTGAGTTTGCACTGACAGGGATGACTAAGAGTCTTTGTTTCCAGCGTTTCTGATTGTTCATGGTAGCTTCATGGCTTTTATCCAAAGTGATGTCTTAACAGTTCTCAACCACTTCTACTACGTACTTGTTTTTCAGTCTGCTTGGGTCTTCTAAATCCTCTTTGATCCATATTATTCAGGGTTCTGTGAGCTGAATTTTGCTTCCTTGGATGGCAAAGGCATGACATAGCTGTCCAACCTTCATGAGTGGATGGACACTTCACTCAATATGCATCGTTATACAGTTGTCTCACTGGTCTGTAGGCCAGTATTGATTGCAAAATCTGCACCTCTCTAGTGACTCATTTCATAATGATCCTTGCTCCCTGAAGTCAAGCAGTAGAAGTTACGTGGCAATGTGCAAATACTGGCCCGATTTTGGGCGAGTTAAAGAGTAGTCTTACATGTCACTGTTTATAACACTG
>NW_023339718.1:2443376-2443821 GCF_004916995.1 Morone saxatilis
TACATGTCACTGTTTATAACACTGTTAAAACTGTTTTTCTCTGGGGATGCTGATGGGACTGGGAGTGTGATCGGGTGCTGCTGAGCAAGATCAGTAGGAAGTTACTGTCAGAAAAGAGGACTCAACTGTTTGTAGTCCAGAAGAGAGTCACTGTTGCTGAGCAGTGTAAGTACGGCTGTGTCATCAGAGTATTTAAAGTACACGATGACAGGAGATAAGCTTTTGCAGTCGTTTGTGTACATGGTGCAATAAAAGCAGGCTGCGAACAGAGCCCAGTGCTAACGATGACGCTGGGAAACAGTGAGTTGTCAACTGTGTTTATATATGATACACCAGTAGTGTAATTTAATCTCAGAGTGACATGGTAAAGACGATACAAAGATGTCAACAGGAATCACTGAGGCGAGTGCCCACGGGCAAGTCTGCTCAGTGTGTGTGTGTGTGT
>NW_023339718.1:2443839-2453931 GCF_004916995.1 Morone saxatilis
GGGGGGGGGGGCTGTGCAATTGACTTCAAGTGTCTGCCAGAAAATACAGAAAGAGTGATGCTGCAGCAACCACAGGCCGGAAGATACAGCAGTGTATGTCCTGAGGGGAAGTACCAGCAGCCAGAGAGGACCAGCGGGCCCTGAAGAGGAGCAACAAGAGGAAGTAAAAGCCTCTCCGGAGCCTCAAATATCAAGAATTGTGATGTGCAGGATGAGGAGAGTGCAGGTATCGTGCTGGAGGGAGTGGGAGAGCTACAGTAAGGAATGCGTAATGATAAAGGCTAAAAGGAAAATCAATAAGTTTCACTTGTGTTCAGCTTTTCACAGCAGTAAAATCCGGCGCTGAAGAACCTTGGAGAAAGTGAAAAAGGGAGAGAAAGGGAGGGGTGCGCCGCCGTCTCCCTCATTCAGCTGCTCGTATTATGCTGCGTAACGCCAGGCTACATACCTTTTGAGCTCTAATCTGTTGCTGCACTGCCTGCGGGATTCACAGAATAACAACAAATTCGCTGTGCTATCAATAGACGCTCTGGGTGTGGGCTTTTCCCTCTGATGCTGCTGCTGCATCCAGTCAACAGTGGCAACACAGTCCCCGGGGAGCATTTGTCTTTTCCCACTTTTCAGCAGTCTGACGGTTCAGACATTACTCTCACTGTACAATATATATATCATATACACACACCCAGGCTCTCAAGTGTCACTTGCCAAAATGAATAATCCCACTTTTGTTTAACACTCTTGTCCTGGAGAGGTTGGATGGAGAGAGACAGATGGGAGGGGGGCATTTAGACTTTGGCTGGGTAATCACTGACTCAGACAAATCAGAGCTCTCTGGTGCTGGGGATGGATGTTACCGCATCACAGAAGTGGATTCTTTGCTGAGGTGACAAGCCAATTAGCATTCAGGAGATCGTCTGAAGGATCGTATACGTGGACTTTTCTCATAAAGAGCTGTCAGTATGGGCTTTGCAGCTTTAAACAAAGAAAAGTACAGCTTGGTTTCATCTACTGTGCAGTCAGAAAGGGTTTACATCTGATGGTTTTAAAAGTACATAATCATGAATGTATCTGAGCCCAATTATAATGGACTGTCTTGACCAAAATGTCATATTGAGCCTTGTTATTCTGCAGTTATGACATCACTGCGACCCTCAGACTGTCATCCTCTGTGGTACTGAGGTTATAAATGCAACTAATCTGCGTCATCTGACTCGGTGCATCAATCCTCCTCTACGTGTTTCCCTCCCAAATGAGATGACTCAGTCAGGTGGTGGATTCTTCTCTGGGGAGCAGCAGATATTTTCCTGTGGTGTTTTTCTCTTTTCCAAAATGTCATGAAGCCTCAGTGACTAGGCTTTCAGACGTGGCGGTCTCCAAAGTGGTGCCCAGAACTGTGCAAGCAACCACACAACAGCGTCTACAAATACACCAGGCATGAATAGTAACAGACCATGTGCGAGATGACAACAGGAAAGACCAGAGGGAGAGCATCGACTCAAGCCAGTCATCTGCTCGATCATCATAAGTCATCCTCCCAGCAGGATCTCTCCAGTATATAATTTCATATGGGGGTGGAGAGGACCAGTTTAGAAAACTGTGTCTCCTCCTCAGGGCCCGAGAAGATAGTCAATACAAATCTGCATCTATACCCCTTCAGGGATGTATGCATACACAACTCCCAGAGCACACCCTACACATTTTCCATCCATTTTTAGAAACACAGGCATGCATTCTCTTTGGATACTTGAGGTGAACACTCAGCATGAGAAACAAGCTTCAAGTCTCATTAAGCACTTGCACAAATTAACAGTGTTATGTGACTTTCAATAGCAGGTGTATGAGTCATTACTGCAGAACATATGACAGAAAAAAAAGGAGAAGACAAGAATAAGAGCACCTTGTTCAGGCCGACAGCCCGTCAATTCTTTTAAGATTTTTGGTTTGCTTGTGGAATCAAGGACTGAAGAAAGCAGAAAGAGTGACAACAAGGCAGCGGGGCATTGGTGGATTGATCCCACATGGATCGTTATGGACACAGCACTGAGCGCTTAAGGGGGGTGGGGATAGAGGGAAGAGAGACATCTCTCTTGTACTGAGATCAAAAAAAAAAAGAAAAAAGCTGGGTAAAAGCAAAGATTTTACTCCAATGTTTTACATAAATTTGTGCTGTAACAATAAAATAATTAATAAATTGACAGGAAACCATATATTGATCAGATTTTTTTACATCCTACTATGTGTCCTTTTTTTCATATTGCATATAATGACATTGAAACACTACATAGTACTGCGCTTGAATTCCAGGTCAACAATTCCCTCGCCATCATCCAAGAAGGACATTTCTAAAATGGGTTAATGAGAATCGGAGATCAATGCAAAGTCCCACAATTGGCTTCATTTTAATTTATCTTTCATTCGGCCTCCATTCGTGTTTTAACGCCTCGGGGCAAAACTTACTTATGTATAACGTTGGCTCAAAGCTCTGCTGTAGCCACCACCCAATCGCTCACCAACAACCCTTCCCATTGGCCGGTGCAGAGTCCCAGTGGGCTCAAATCAGCACTTTCTTCCAAAACATGTTGTGGTGCTGATGCTGAGCTACCAATGATTGGATAAATCTTGGCTTTTTTCAGGTTGCTGTGACCAGTAATGTTTCGCCAGCAATAACACACTGTGTTTTTTTCCTATTAAAAAGACCCAATATTTCACAGTGCTGCAAGAAACTAGCTTAGCTGTAACATTTTTTTAAACTTAGCCATTAGCGGGCTTACACTGCCTTGTGTGACTTTTTATTCATAATTTATAACACTGTGAAACTGTGAGCAACATCAAGCAACACTAAAAGGATTCATCTATGCAAAAGATATTGCGAAGCATGGATGTTTGGTATGGTAATGAAAAAAATGTGGAATACAAAATACATTTGCATACATTTTCAGCTTAAATGTTGAAACTGCAAAAAGAAATCTAAATAGCTGGGTTAAAGAAGAGAAGGAAAATAGCATTTTATTTTTACAAATCTTTCTTCCTCCACCATCTGGCCTGGCGGTTACTCAGATTGTTTTATATATTATGAAACAGCCTGAGATCCTCAGACAGGAGAGTCTTGGCCGGTCTACAGTTTCGACTCAAGTCCCGTGGTGATCTGGAACATTATGCCTGAGCAGGGAAGACTCTTCCTTTTTTTTCTCCTTTTAAATCTCTTCTTCACTCACACTATAAATACAGACTTATATGAGAGCCAATCAGAAGTGAAATTTACCAATTTAGAGTTTGAGTTATGAGTCATCTACAGACCTTCACTAAAACATGAACTAGTTGACAATACCTTGACTCACACGTGGGTTACATGTCATCAGAAAGTGCAACCAGCTGCCTCTTCACATTCTGTAGTGACACGTGTGGGCTGGTGGTTGGTGGTTCTAATGTCAAGAAGATATTTAAGGTCTGTGTAGACAGTTTTTATAGACAATAAAGTCCACCACACAGCTGATTGGACCATAAACACAAGTAGTACACTATGGATTATTGGACTACAACCAACTTAAAGGTCCAGTGTTTAGGATTTAATGGCATCTATTGGTGTAGTTGCGGATACTGTAGAGACATGGTGGTTCAACATGGTGGACTCAATCTAAGGTATCAAAAACACAACAATTCCTATATTCAGTTGATTATACATTAATAAAAACACACTTATGAACATTATATTACATTTCCACCAAAAGATCCTCCTAAATGTTACACACTGGACCTTTAAAGGGTTATGAGTGCCAATCTATCTACTAAATAGATGGTCAAAAAGCAGATCATTTGGTCTCCTCACAGTATTCAGCTGCTGATGTCTAATGCTGACACACCAGGCACGCAGGGCGAGTGGGGAGACGGGGTGGGAAGGACCAAAAAAAAAACCACGAGGTAGCCACCCACTCCCAGTTGCATTGAAACAACTCCATTCATCCCCCATAAAGGGACTTTGAGATGCCAATATAGCAGCACACTGAGGTCTGGACCTGGGCATAGATTGTAAAGCACTGCACCAAGAAGCCCTCCACTGCAGGAGGAAAACATCACTCAGCATTTTTTAATTATTTACAACTCCCACCCCCATTGCTTTTCACTCTGTGTAAGTCCCCTCTTTAAGGCATTAGTGAATGCTTTCTTTACTCTGATCTCTATCAGACATTACATACAGAACAGTGGATTTTGGGGAGAAAAAGACCACAGAGGGTCAGACAGATTGAGAAATTACTGAACTCTATTTTGGGAAACAGTAGGGATGTTAGTTAGCCTTTTAGGTCCGTGGCTTCGACAAATTATCCATGTTTTCAGTCAGACAACGGTGTTGACAGGGACCATCTGTGGAACCATCTGTGAGGACTCTTCACCTCTCAAATGTGAGAGTGTTGCACCGATTCAAGCACACACAACTACATCCTCTCAGCAGGCATGGCTCCAGGTCCCGCATCGCTGGAGAACAAACAGGAAAGACCAGCCACTGACCAACAAGCTACCGTGCTGTTATCCTGCTATCACTGTTGGCCCTCTGCAACAGACCTAAACGGGGTCGGGGGCTGTGAATTTCATTCTTAAATCAACACAATGCACACTGAATTAGCAGCCCACATCCTATAGGTCTCATATTTAGCAATCACCCTCAAGTACAGCAGACAAATATCCGCCGAATCACATTTTGATGTAATTCAGAGGCTTCTTTCATCCAGGCCTTATTTTAGAACTATGGAAGTAAATGGCTATAGAGCACTCAATTAATTGCACTCCGGCCAGAGCCTGCAGTAAGTCTTAAATTTGCTTGGCTGATGGTGATTCATCCCTGTATGCCCCAGAGGTAAGAGGTGGGATTTTGAGAACCGGCTGCTGATGCATTGGCCAGTCATGCTCCTTCAATTTCCTCCCATCTTATCTCAGCGAAACAAGTACAACCAGACAGCGACATTAAATCAGTGCAGTAAAGGTCTGCTGTAAAGATACTACGCATTTATTCCCCACTAACCAGAAGTGACCTACAGCCGGTGGTCCGTTGAGATAAACTACATATAAAAGAAAGGAATCAGATCTCCTATCGATCCCCTCAGCGTGTCTGCCGTGATTCTGTCTCTTTCTTCCTTTGCTTTGAAGATCTGGCACCGTTCAGCTGCTGGATATCTGACCCTCCCTCTTGTCCCACCAGCAAACCAGCAGGTACAATACCCCTGGGTGTTTTTAGCGGATCTCTGTTGGCAAACGAGAGCCTGTTCCTCTCTGGAAACACTGCGACACTAAAAATAAGCTTTGGCCCAACTTCTGAGACAAAACCCCTGTTGGGAAGCTCGGCTATGTGACTTGAAATTCAAAGTTTGTTTATTTAGACGTCACTCGGAGCTTCTGGGGGCAAGAGCACTACCGCAGCTACAACATACGCACAGAGGTGATTATAATCAGCTGAATATAAGTGTCGGAGCTTATAAATTGTATTGGACAGAAATGTCGCTTACAGATGGGCTGGTGTTTATGGATTCGACCATAGCCCGATTCTGTTTTAACTCCCTGCTCTCTTGGGGGAACTTTGTTTAAAGGCCACATTAATTACATTCTGTCTTTTCCAATATGCCACAGTGTTTAGGGAGATCTAATCACCAGTTTCAGAGAGGCTGGTGAATCGATTCTCATCCACCGCTCTGATGAGATTTTGAAGATGAAGCCACTCCCTTCTGAAGCTCGGCCACAAATGGCAGAAAAAAATGTCTCTCGTACAACAAATTCAAGAAATATGCTCAAACGCAGGGCACAGAAACCGACGGATATTTCCAGTAGAACATATGATTTGGTTTCTAAGCTCCATATATGGATTGTGAAGAGCACAGAGGAACATAGAGTCATGCACCTTTACCAACTGTGGCCATGGTAACAGCAAGATCAGAAGACGAGAATCAGAATGATTAAAAGCTGTGTGTGTGTGCGTGTGTGTGTGTGTGTGTGTGTGTGTGCCTGTGCGTCTGTGTGTTTTGTAGTAAGACTTGTACCTGTGCCAGATTTCAAAGCCCATGCAGAACGGGTCACTGTTGCAATGATAGTGTCATCTCTCACATCAATAAACTTGGTTGCAGTTTGTCAGGAATTATGCATCTAGCTAGGGTGGTTCGTAACAGTCATAGTTGAAAAAGACAGCATGGTTAGAGAGGAAGACGAAGAAGACGTGGGATTATGGGTACAGTCGCCTCGTATGCTTCTGCTTTAAATAATGCAGTTAGTGTTGCAGAGCACTTGCTCCATCTTTTTCCACCTTTTCCCTAAACACCCATGTTTCCTAGTGCTGTTCATCTCTCGTTTTCTCTTGTTTTATGTCCACAGAAACAATTTTCCCCTTTTCCCTCTTGCCTAATTCCAGTCTTTCACTGGACAGAGAACAGTGGGCTGACAAAGAGACAGAGAAATACAGAGAGAGAGAGGTACCAGCATAAGGGTGTCGTCCAATCACTACTGTGGTTGCTCATGTGAGAGGAGGCAGCTGCAGATATCTCTCACACTGTTCATTCAGTCTTTTCTCCCCTCCCCCATTTAATCCCCATGCTTCAGGTCTGTAGGAGGAGTTGGAGATGGAGGAACCGAGAGGCGGATTCTTTTTTTTCCTCTGTTCTCCTTCCATATTAACACCAGAAGCAATGAACCGGTTTGGTCCAATAAGTCTATTTACAACGCGCCCTGCTCTGACCCACAAAGTGTAAAACCCCGGGGGTGCAGGATGAGGTAATATCACAACAAGTAGGCGACGGGATCACCTGTCCTGTGGCACAGCTGGAGTTGAGAGCTGCCCTGCCCACATCAGCATTTGGAGGCATCACTGATGTTTTCCTCCTAGTCTGCAGGCACATGAAGCACCACCGTGCGCTCCTAAAAATCCTGCAGCAACGCCCAGGGACCGCAACCACAATCTCCCACATGACTTACCAGGTTCTGCTTTCTTATATCAGATCTGCAACAAGGAAGCACCCGTGTTGCAGGAGTGCAGCCAGCCACCATTCATCTGAAAGGGGGGATTTAACAACAGCCCATCTAGCTCCACCAAGAGTTATATTTATCAGCCATTCATGAGTACATAATCACAACACCAAAGCATGCTGTAGTAAAATCAATGCAACAATTCAAAGAAGGTAATCAGCTCCATGAACACCTCTGCGTGAATGACACAAACATTCTGCTGCAGAGCAGTGTTACAGTGAGACATGTTTTCCATAAAACAAAGGAATCAATCAAACGTCATTTACATAATTTGTACCTCACATAGGTTAATTAGCAGCAGCTCCATGCACACTTCCACCGCACACAACCACACAAATGTCCCCCCTTTCATTCCAATGACTCAGTGAGCAGCTGGCTCATAAAAGCAAAAATGTGCTCCATCAAATGAATAAATACAGGCAATGAAATCCCCTTATAAGAGAGCAGCCCATCTCTGTCTTGTGAATGAAATGCTGCATTCATTCAACTTGTAATTGAGAAATTCTAAAGCACTGAGTCACTGGCCAAACGCAGTATAAGCTCACAGTGCTTTTTAGGTTGGAGAATGCAATGTTTGAAAATCCTTCGAAGGAGATGATATAGCCTACCTGAGAATCCAGCCCTGCTCTCCTCCTCTCTCCGGGAGCTGTCAGGGAATGATGCGGACTAAATTTCTGCGCGGCGCTTGGATCCCACCACAGAGTCAGTCATTGCGCATGGTGCCTGTCACCAAAACCCGTGTGCTTTTCTCTCTCTCTCTCTCTCTCTCTCTCTCTCTTTTTCTTCTCCTTGGAGGAGTAGTCTGTTGCTAGAGGCACAGCGGACCTCCACAATGCGTGGGAACTCAGTCTTCTATCCTGCGTGGAGGATGGAAAGCCCTTGGTACCCTGGGAAGGAAACCCCTGGATCTGAAGTGATAACACTGATGCTTAATTGGACAGTCATCACCTGATCGGATTGTCTATTATAACAGCGCATAGTAGCTAAATCTGTCTCATCATCCATGCAGCCCTGTTGAGGAGTCGTTTTAATAATAGTAATTATATTTATAAGTGCGCTTTAACATTCACATTACAACAGGATCACATTTGTGGAAAGTTTTATTCCCATTACAGTGCTTTTAATAGAGTTGAGTTACTATTCTTTACTTATCTATGTTGCTTTTTTTATTTTGTGTTTATTTTCCATCCTCCACAACTATGGAGAAATATCAGAAATATCCTGTTTTAACAGCAAGTAAATATTATTTGCTGGCACTTTCTTTACAGTCCCATGAGTTGCGTTACTATATTGTTTTTCCAGCAACAATTTAATCTCCAAAAAAATAACCCCCTGAAATTCTAACATCGACGTCTCAATCACAATAGCCTACCTCCACGTTTATTCTTATAGTGTGGAGACATTGCGCCATCTAATGGATTTAGTATTCATTGCACCAAAGAAAGGAGGAACTGAACCCCCTTTTCGTTTATTACTAAATGTATTTTAGTGGAATATGTACAAAAAAATACATAAAAGCACACTCACTGTGAAATTAATCAGTATTTACAGTGTTACAGGCTCTGTTTTTAGTGATTACAGTGTATGTCTGCCACACCTACACACAGCCAAAGACTGCAGGCGAAGCAAGAGGTTAATCCCGTCGTACTTCCGCATTCACATCCCACATTAAAAACACTCAAATTAGAAGAATAGTTACTCTGACCTACATTATATACACATAAATGTTTAATATATGTTCAATCTACTGGTAGTTATGCATGAAATACGTAGATACGTCCCAAAACTGGCTTAAAAATAAGTTTTTTAACGGATACTTCTTACGCATGCGCAACTCGAATTAGCGACCGTTGTAAGCCAAAGATGATAGCTATCCTGTTAGCAAGTTAGCTACCTTTATTTAGGAAGATTTCACATTTAAAGATGTTCAGACTAACAGACGGAAAGTATTAATATGCTGGAGGGAACTGGGGTTTACGGTCGCGTTACGATGTGTGAACTATCTTGACGTTGTATCTTCTTTGATCACGTGAGTTTTTAGCGCCGCGGTCACCTGATTTCTTGTGTTGCTGTTGAAACAGAAAGATGGCTGCTCATCTATCGTACGGAAGAGTTAATTTAAACATTTTGAGAGAAGCAGCACGAAAGGAGCTTCGGGAGTTTTTGGATAAATGTGCGGGAAGCAAGGTAATAAACGCATAAACACGGAAAACGAGGCCGAAACAGCGACAATTAGACATTTATCCACATCCACATAGCCTCCTCAGCCTCAGCATTGTAGCAAGGAGCTGTCAATGCTTGTAAAACACCTGGTTAAAATACACAATACTGCAGTTTATGTTGAGAGATAGTTGTGTTTTGTGTGCATTATCTGACAATTCAGTGTTTGTTATTGCAACCATTAGTAAATCATAGGTTATAATCATTAGATAGATAGATAGATAGATAATAGATAATTCCTTTATTTGTGGGGAAATTCAATGTTACAGCAGCAAAGTGGATAGAGAAAAAACAGTATAAAAAACAGTAAGAGTAGGGAAATAATAAAACACTATGTACAAGAATAAAGAAACATATATTATTGTTATTTTTCGTACATAACTTTATGTGCATTTGCTCTTCAGGCCATAGTTTGGGATGAATATCTGACGGGACCGTTTGGGATGATAGCTCAGTACTCTCTACTGAAGGTAAGTGCTTCTTGTGCACAGTTTCTGTGTTGTAATGTCAACAGACTGGGCCCAGATTAGGTCAAAGCTACAGTAATGTACCATACAGAGGTGGGAACAAAATACAAAAAAATGTGCCACAAATAAGGAATTTCCTGAATTACATAACACTTAACGCTGATTGTTGTAATCTGATAGCATCCAGTCAAGTTGCAGGAGCCATGAAGAACTAATGTTACCATTTGGGAAAATGATAATTTTGTTTATGTACAAAAACTACGTTGTGTTCATACATTTGGTGAAGAGTGCATTATGATTTGGGAGTTGAGTGCAACAACTTGTGACTGGCAAGACAATAACTTGGTCCCACCTCTGGTACCACACTTGTAACACAGCTTAGGTTTTTGTTGATGGGTTAAAAGCA
>NW_023339718.1:2453952-2455719 GCF_004916995.1 Morone saxatilis
AGCATAGAGGGAACTCTATGAACATTTCATTGTACAACCCTGTGTTGTAAATGACAATAAAATAACCTTGAATCAGACACATGTTGAATGTTTATTACTGTTTTTAAGGAACATGAAGTGGAAAAGATGTTCACCCTCAAGAGCGGCAGGCTTCCCTCTGCAGACGTCAAAAATATCATCTTCTTTGTTCGTCCCAGGCTGGAGCTCATGGACATCATTGCTGAGAATGTATTCAGGTCTGTTGATGTGTCCCAATTTCAATCCACACTGTGTAAAAGAGGAATTGTCCTTTCTGCCACAGCAGTTAACCCTTTCGTCCTGGATTGTGCACTTTTTTCTTTTTTAGTGAGGACAAGTTGCATTCGTCCCGAGACTTCCACATTTTGTTTGTGCCTCGGCGGAGCATGCTGTGTGAACAGCGGCTGAAGGAGCAGGGCGTGCTGGGCTCTTTCATCAACATTGACGAGTATATCCTGGACCTGATTCCCTATGATGGTGACCTGCTCTCCATGGAGTATGAAAGCGCTTTCAGGGTGTGTTCAACATGTATCAACCAGCTGCTCTATGAATGAAGTATATATGTGTTGTTACAAAGTGAGGATTAGATTTCAAATCAACAGCAATATAACCAATATTTTAACACAATAACATAAAGATAACCGTACAGAAATATCTAAAAAAGCTGTGGTGTATTTCTAACTGTCGTTTTTACACCCCTTTGTCTCTTAAAGGAGTGCTACTTAGAAAATGACCAAACAAGCCTTTACCACACAGCCAAAGGTCTCATGACCTTACAGGCACTGTATGGCACCATTCCACAGATATATGGGAAAGGAGAATGTGCACGGGTGAGTGTGCTGCAAATAATACACTAATAACTGTACTGATGATTGCACAGAGGCTCAGCAGCAGCCAGGTGAAAGAATTAGTTTGAGGAAGAAATGTTCTGCTTGTTCTCAGCATGTTGCCAACATGATGCTGAGGATGAAGAGGGAGTTTGCCGGCAGTCAGAATCAGATCCTGCCTGTGTTCGACACTCTGCTCCTCCTGGACCGTAATGTTGACCTGCTCACCCCCCTGGCCACACAGCTCACCTATGAGGGTCTTATTGACGAGATCTATGGAATCAACAACGGTCAGAATAAACCTTTTTGACTCCTCATTAAGTGTGAATGATACTATGATGTCATGGCACTTTAATAGTGTCTATATGTATTTATGTGATTCTTGAATGTCTACTTCTTTTTTTATATCCAGTCGTTGTTTTTGCTCCCACTGACTGACAGGTTATGTAAAGTTGCCTCCTGAGAAGTTTGCACAGAAGAAGCAAGGTGAGGCGAGTAAAGATCTACCCACAGAGGCCAAGAAGTTACAGCTCAACTCAGCAGAGGAACTGTATGCAGAAATACGGGACAAAAATTTCAACGCAGTTGGAGCAGCGCTCAGCAAGAAGGCCAAAATCATTTCAGCTGCCTTTGAGGTTGGTGTCGCGTCACCTTTGTTGCTCTCATATTGTCCCAGAAATGAGTGCGGTAAACAATGTTATTGTCATTTTAAGACCAGTTTATGCCACAGATATAATGATAAACATAAGAATGTAAAGTACACCATTTCAAAGAGCAATGAACTTTTAATTCTAAAGAATATTCAGATATTGAAGTGAAAATATTATATATATTAAATGAAATAAAAACCACACAATCGAAACAATAGATAACTTAAATAAATATTAAACATTTGGCACAGGGGGAGGGTATAGAGTCATTC
>NW_023339718.1:2455837-2469113 GCF_004916995.1 Morone saxatilis
TATATCGTACAATAACAAAATTATTGTGACAGGCCAAGTTAAAAAATGTCTTGGCAATGTCTGGTACTTCCAGGGAGCTACATTAGATCACTTCCAGACATCCCAGCTGATCTGATCTGATTGTAATCCCTGTGGCATTTTAACAGAAAGGTCATAACAGAAATCCATAAAGGTTGGGGAAGTGATGACAATCACCTGGAGATAAGATAAAGTGCTAATTGTTCAAGTAGAATGCTTAACAAGGCCAAACATATTACCATTCTCTCACCAGCTCGGGTGCATTGATTGTAAGACAAACTACATTAGTAGAGATTGTAAATAAGCAAAAATATGCCCCATCAGAGGTTTTCTCACTATGGAAAGCAGTGAGTGTGAGCAGGCTACTAATGTAGGGAAAGATGCTTTCCATTAGAAAGCTTTTCAGGAATCATTGTTTGTGTATTGTCAGTGTGTAGCCTGAGGGGAATTTTAGACACCGAGCTAAAACAGTTTGTTGAAGATTAGATAAACTGTTTGTCTACAAATATAATTAGATGAAGGCGCAGCAGCCTCCTACCCTTGTTTTCGGTACATTTTCTTCCATGTCGAAACCTGTTTTTCATTTGCTAACCTGCTGTATGGTTGACTTTTTGTGGTAATTGAATTGGATACTAACATTGAAATGCTGCTTTTCTATAAAACATATTAACAGCTCAGCAAGTAAAGAGGTATCTTTTGTCTTTCAGGAACGCCACAATGCCAAAACAGTGGGAGAAATAAAGCAGTTTGTGTCTCAGTTGCCTCACATGCAGGCAGCACGAAGCTCGCTGGCTAACCACACGTCTATAGCCGAGCTGATCAAGGACATCACCAGTGCGTAAATAAATCCCTCTTTTCCCCCTTAAACTGCATTTTGAACCAATTCTCAGTCCGTATTTAAATAACTACAAAATAAAGGATCGTGGTTTGTATAAATCTAAACACAATCCTACCGGTAGTAACCAATGCTGATGATATAAATCCCCCAATAGCGTTATAAAACCTACCTTAAATTGTTTGTCTCCTGTTCTTAAGTACTGTGGAGTCCCGTATTTCTCTTTTCTTACAGTATTTTATGTTTAGAATATCATCTATGTTTATTGTTATTATTATTATTTATGATCAAATCTAACCAATATCTCTTGTTTCAGCATCTGAGGCCTTCTTTGATAATCTAACAGTGGAGCAGGAGTTTATGACCGGAGTCGATACAGACAAGGTATTCTTCATTACCTATTGTTTTTCTAAAGCTAATCTTGCATTAAAAACACATAAATCTCACATAAATATGTACATAAATGATCTGGTTTCATATGATTTTACTGAAATAACTGAAATCCTCACAATAATCGGAAATGTGTCATTGCATTTGTTATTATTGGATTTAAATGAGAATTCATACAGTGTGATTTATATACTTATATTGAACGTTATGTTACTATCCAGGTGAACACATATATAGAAGACTCCATCGCTCAAAAGGATCCACTGATCAAGATCCTGCGTCTGGTGTGTATGCAGTCGGTCTGCAACAACGGCCTCAAGCAGAAGGTGTTCGACTACTACAAGAGGGAGATTCTCCAGGTAGAAACATAAAGATTGGTTTTTGGTGGCTTTTCTGTGTGTTAGTGGTGAATTGCTGTTGACTGTTTAAGAATTACTCAGCTATGTGGTAACACGTTATTTGGTATGTTATTGGTTATGTAACAATTCATGAACATAAACTAACCAAGATATTTTTTGTGCCTAAACTGAACAAACACATGTTTGTGAAACAGTGGAACTAATTTCAAGGGGAAAGGTCCAGTGTGTAGGATTTAGTGGCATCTAGCGGTGTAGTTGCACATTGCTATTCCCTCCCTTCTACCGCTCCTTCCAAGCACAAAGTAAAAAACTTTGGAGGTCGAGTAACACAAGGCCCTATCTAGAGCCAGATATTTGTTTGTCAGTTCTGTGCTACTGTTGAAACACGGCTCATTCTGAGGTAACAAAAACATAACTAAGACTAATGAAAACATACTTATGAATATTATATTCCATTTCTGCTAATAGATCCTAAATGTTACACACTGGACCTTTCTAAATTAATTGAAACTGGCTGGTTAATAATGCCTCTTTTTTTGTCTTTATGAAGACCTATGGTTATGAACATATGCTAACATTGAACAACCTAGAGAAAGCGGGTCTGTTGAAGCCACACACAAGCTCAAGAAACAACTACCCCACTATTAGGAAGACCCTTAAACTGTGGATGGAGGACGCCAATGAACAGGTAAAGGATTTATGAAAAGGAGAGACTTAAACCCCATGCATGTTTGAGGAGGACCTCTTTGACTCTGTTCTTTGATTGCCGCAGAACCCCAACGACATCTCCTACGTGTACAGTGGCTATGCTCCTCTCAGCATCCGGCTGACCCAGGTCTTGGCCAGGCCCGGGTGGCGTAGCATCGAAGAGGTGCTGAAGATGCTACCAGGTCCACACTTCGAGGAGAGACAGCAGCTGCCTTCCGGGCTTCATAAGAAACGTAAGGACCAACACTGCTGTTTGCCCTGCTGCTCGCTAAACAGAATAAAAGTAAACGACCTCCTGCCTGCTTCGTGTAGATAAGACACAGGCTTTTGTTTCTGTCAAGTCCAATGCTGAACGGCAGCAGATTGATGGCACAAAGCTGACAATACCACAGAAGCACTGTCAGGGTTTGTGGCTTTTCTATGCGTCTGTGTTGAAGAGGAGGCTAGATAACGACACACTGTGACCACCTTCGGTTTCCCTGCGTCTTTTCGTACTGGCAGCGGGAGGTGTTACACTGATGTGAATAATGAATTTGATTATACACTCAATTTGAAACGTGCTAATTAGAACTATGAGTTTGGGCATCAGACAGTTGACTTGTTTCTACAGGCCTGCCTTACACTGGATTTTAAAAGGTGATAATAGAGGACTCTAATCTAGGGGGAGGGTGATGGCTAAATTAGTGTTTTCACATTTCAAAATATGGTGCTTTAGCAGATGGGACTTGGCCGTCTTTTACATTCAGTTGTATTTTGTTAAAAAGCAATGGCACAATGATGTGTCCATGTATGCAAACAAGTAGCCTGCGTATGTATTTCTTTGTTTTTCTCATCTTTAATATATTATTTTAGATTTGACAAGGATCAGGGAAATAAAGGTTGTTCACAAGGTTGTTCAACGAAATAAAGGTTTGCAGTAAGGATAATTACATTCATAGGGGAATAACATAAAATAAATCAAATAAAACAGTATGTACAGTTACAGGAAATCATTCTGCAGTGCAGTTTTTGATTTTGTGTCTAGGTGTAAACAGCAGCAACAGCAGAGTGAGGATAATATGGTTTCATCTTTCTATAAAACGTCTGACATTTGAGATACAGTGTCCATCTACTTTCACTGCACCAAGCATCCGCCTCCCCTCATCCTCCGTCGAGGATGCAGGATGTTGATGGAGCAGGTCTCTGTAAAGATGTGGGTGGGGCGCAGGGAGGGAGATTAGGATTCTGCTGTTAATGTAATTGTATAAGTACAATATAAAAGTGAGCAATGGCAGACATTTGATGGATTTCCTATGTCAGGGTAAAATACGCTCAGTCGGATTCCCCTTGAAGTCAATGAAACAAGGCAATTTTGTCCACAGGGGGCCGACAGAATCGACACAAAATGAAAGCTGCATGCTGCTTTAATTTAGCTTTTATATTTGGTTTGAGTGACAGGAATCTCTTTTTACGTCGTACAGGCCAGCAGGGGGAGAACCGGACAACGCTGGTGTTCTTCCTCGGTGGAGTGTCGTACGCAGAGATAGCCGCTCTCCGGTTCCTCTCTCAAATGGAAGACAGCGGGATGGAGTATATAATAGCCACCACGAAACTCATAAACGGTACAACATGGATCAAATCCCTCATGGACCGGCCTGAATCCCAGACCCCCTGAGTCACCTGCATGCACACCTGGCCACATCAAACACCCCATCCATCAGAAAAAACCTCAGCTGCTGTTTTATGTCCGTGTCAGTGTACTGCAGGTGTTTCATTGATGTGTGTGCTGGTTTAAACAGCAACAGGCTCTTTAAAGGTGCCCAGTGGAGTTGTCTTGTAAACAAAGTCATGTTTCCATTCAGTGTTACTGACCAAAATACGTTGTGTGAATCCTTGATGCCTGATATGAATGAATTTCCTTCTTCATAACATTTGCGAAACCTTGTTTTTTTTTAAATATAATTTGAATTGTGCATTAGTATGTCCATGTTTTCTTAGTTGTCTTTGGTTGTGGTTTCCTACACAACTACAATTTACAACAGACATAACACATACTGTATGTACGTACATACATACATGTACATAAAGTCAATTAAAACTCAAAACCTTTATTTAAGTCTTGAGAACATTGAGGTTTCCCTCATTTACAGTGGTGTTGAGAAACAGAAATATGAGTTAAAACTATTTAAATAAAAAAGCTATATGCAATTGTAATACAAAAACAAATCAGTTCAAATTAGAAACACTCCTACAGTTTCTACAGGTAGCTCACCTGGTGGAGCGTGCGCCCCATGTAGGTTGAGTCCTTGCTGCAGCAGCCTGGGTTCGATTGCGACCTGTGGCCCTTTGCTGCATGTTGTCCACCCCTCTCTACCCTGTCCTGTCTATCAAATAAAGGCATTAAAAACCCAAACATAGCTTTAAAAAAAATAAAGAAATGCTACAACCGCTAACTGTGCATCATCTGCGGCCTCGTGTGTGCATGATACAAACAAAACACTGCTCCGTAGCGCTTCAAGTGGTCAGTAACTCCAAAGGGTACCTTTAATTTTTTTTCAGTCCTTGATTTTGCACCCAGACAATATAATATAAAGCTGGTTTAATGCTACTGTTTACCCTACATGTTTTTGTCCTGTGGCTCCATTTCCATCACTGAGGCTCTACTGTGCAGCGATTGTATATATGTATGTATGATTAAAATATTTGGGATGTTTGCGATGTCATGTATAAGATGATTAAAGATGCACTTATACCATTTTTGAAGGCTTTTGTAGGCAGTTTTTGCTGGGCGATAAACAAGTAAATAAAACTCTGCAACTGAAATTACTCGGCCATGTGGGAAGCCATTTTGTGTATTGTTTGGGAGATTATTTTCAGACAGACAAGTAGATTGTGATCAGGGAGAGCAGATGAGAGGCAGGGATGGGAGTGTATCCGTCAGCAGTGGTCCAGCTCTCTGAAGAAGCAATTAGCGCCGTAACAGGCCTCCCGATCAGCCGGTAATGACCCTGTGCTGTCTGGAGAGCTCAGCCCACAGCAGCCCATGATGTGACAGCACAGGACACTGATTGAATTAGGAGGCCATTTGCTCCATGTTCCGGTAGAGGATAACTGTGCTGCGGGAGGGTGTTTGATCTCTGTTTCAGTCAATACCTTCTCCGTGCCTTACACTATGAACACTGGGAGACCTGCTGACAGCACTCGGATATTCTGGTGGGCTAGCTTGGGTAAATATATGTTAATTTCCTACATTTTGATTGGCTAGAAGACTTGGAAACTGCTTTGATTGAATTAATTGTAAAATATTTCATTCTGTGAATTGTGCTTGATGGCTAAAATCCTGCAATTTCTTTGTTTGAGGAGCAGGTGCACTGAAGATTTAAGCTCCCATTAGATCAACCCCAGGGGATTCAGATCCTTGTGATCAGTTATTGCTTTTGGCTCCTCCTCTGCCTTAAGGGCTTGAAACGCTCAAGGCAGCACACACCAACTTGGACTTCAGGGCTGGAAGCACAGGAGCCCACTTGCTGATCAGCTCCTGTCCTGCTCCAAAAACACCAAGGTATGATTGGATTAAGTTTTTTACACCTTGAGCCCGTTTGTGTTTCATGCATGTTGGAATTTTCTTTGTTTTTGTTTAGTTTTGTCTGTTAAACCTTTACCAGAAAAAAAACATTGTTATATTATTATATAAGACTACTGCCTACATTGTACTGACATTTCTTTTTAACATTTGCGTTGCACCTGGTCGTGTACAAAACTTCTGTCACATTATGAGAAAACTTACAGCATTTAACTTCCATTTAGATCTGTAGATTTGCTTAACGGGATATCAAACATCAGTGCTCATTTACAAAACTTTTAAAAAAGGTTTTATTAACATCTTTGTGCTTTGCAGGAAGTGCATAAGCAATGACATGGAAGTCTGATTCCCATCTCATAACTAGATGTTTTCTGGAAATGAATAGCTGCCTCCCACTGAAAGACAGCACATACTCATATATTATTACAACTTTTCTAAGATTTGGCAACCCTTTTCTACTTTGCCAATGCATATATCAGACTTGATATAAACATTTTATCAGAATTGATACACCATGCGTCATCTCAATAAGCCAGGATCGTTTCATTGCCTCTTTTGATTTTATGTTTATGATTTGTTAATATATTAATTCAATGTTTAATTTCTATCTTTTTCTATTTAAATTGACTACTACCTATATGTGGGTGGGACAGGGAGGGGGATCCATGTTTGGGTTGAGTTTATGTGCAGATTTTTTGTTAAATGTAAAGTTTGAACTCCAAAAAAAAGACAAAACAACACAACTGTGTATTTATCAGCATCATTAGTTCATGTGTGAGCTTGACTGTAACTTCTGGAGCCCGACGAATAACTGCTTCAAAGAAGAAAACACACATGAATGTATTCAGCATGTCTTCCTAAAAATATCAACAGTTTAAGATGTCTCGATGATGCTGAAAATGGTGAGGTCTATATTGTTTGCGACTATGCACAAACAAAGCAGATCAATACTGAACCCATTTAGTGCAATTTACACATAAATTATTAACAGTGGTCTTGTGACTGCGCCGCCTCTACAGCTTCTACAAGGCTGGAACCAAATCAGTTTGGACCTCGAATACAAATAAACCTCAACACATTTAAAAACACATAAAGTCTTTTTGTATTCTCTTGTATTCTATTCTGAAATCTGACAAATGTGTGTGTTTGCAGAATGGGTCGAGGTGAGAACATGGGACACCTGACTCAGCCCGGTCGCAGTAAGAAGACCCAGCAGGAGCCTCTGGATGTGGAGCCTTTGTCAATCCGCTTCCTCCGGACATTCAGGGAAATCCTCAAATTTGTTCTCTTCAGCTACACGGTGCTGTTTGGTGCTTTGCTCCTCGCCAGGTGGACCACCTATTTTATGGTGGGAAAGTAATAAGCAACAACGGTCGAAGAATGAGCCTGTTCTCTCTGACCCGGAGCTCATTAATGAAGTTGATCAGGCAGACCTCCTTGGGATTTGTGGTCTATGCAAAATCATTAATGTCTCCTCACACAACAATAACAGCTGGAGCGATCATGTTTGTTTCCTTATTTGACTCACAGTCTGCAGTAGAGCTCACGGCTTTTGTGCAGTTTATTTTTGAATAATCAACAGGGCGTTGCAGGCATGTAGAGCGACTCTACTCACTTAAACAAGCCAGCTTGCATCTGATGTGTTTGTTGACAGTTGCTTAAATGTGCAATCTAGAAACTGTGATATCTGCTGAGCTGCAAAATGACCACAATGAAGCTATAAAACATGTTTGTATAGTGTATTCTTGATTGATAAAAGCTTTAAAGCTGTTTTGTTTTTCTTTGGGAATCACATATAAAGTTGAAATGTTTGTGTAAATAAGGCAGTGGCAATGTCAGTGGGGGCTGTTTCTCTGTTATAGTGCTAATATGATCTGGATGAATCACACAAAGCTGTCTCCTCTGATGGGATTTTGTGATCTGGGAAAGCTCAATCACAAGGCGGACATAACAGGCAACTGCCCCGGAGGCCTCAGGCTCTCTGAGGGCCTGAATGCTCTGCTGTATGGCAATTAATAGGTAATTTCAAAAATTGTAAATTTGGTTGGGAATACTGTATGCACCATCAAAGCACTATATTTATAAAGATAAATGATTTGGGCCATAAGGCAACACCGGCATTTCCTCACAACCTCATCTTGAGTTAAAGGTTGGAAAAAAATGTTTTAAGACCTTTATTATTTCAGTGTTTAAATTTGTGATTAGTCAAATTACCTAAAAACTAGGGTGAACCTGTGGTTTAGGGGTTAAGATGCCGACCATGAAAAACAATGTCCCCACTACGAGACTTGCTTGTGACCTCTGTAGTCTCTTGCCCCCCAAAAAATAAACCATTTTTTAACCAAAAAACAAATAATACACACAAAGGGTGACAGAGAGTGGGATTGGAAGAGGAATACATATGTCAATATGCCTTTTTCATGGACACAGAAGACATTCTGACATGTTACAATTGGGCAAAAATACAGGTGAATATAATAAAGTGAAATATGGTTAAATTCCATTAAGCTGCTTCAGTGTAAGGACTGTCCCTTACTGGGACACTTGACTGGAAGAGAGCCATGTCAAGGTTATTATTAACACCAGAGTGTTTCCTATTTGAAGTCAAAACGTAGGGGTCCACCACTATATGTTGCCCTGGGGCAGGTGAATCTGGCCTCCTGGTGTTAACCCTGAACTGCAGTTTGCATGGGAGCAGTTTTTTACCTCAGGGCACCGAGGCTGGCCTGTTCAGAGCGTCACCCTCCAAAACTGATGTCCGACAGGTGCAAGAAACTACAGATCCCACTGAAGCTCAGAGACAGTAGCAGGTGCCACGGGAAGTCTTTGTTTTTTTGGGGGAGTTTGTGTTCATGGGTGCAGCACTGTCTTTAAATGTGTCTTTAAAAAGTAATTAAAACTGATGTCCAGCAGGTGCAGGAAACTACAGATCCCAGTGAAGCTCAGAGGTAGTTGTCCCCCTCCTCGTTTTTGGAGAGGTTTGTGTTTATGGCTGCAACACTGTGTGTAAGTAGCACCCCAAAAATAAATAAAGTAATTGTTATTGCAACTACTATATATATATACATTTATATTAACCTCCTGAGACCCAGCCTATTCATTTATGTAGAGGACATTGGTTTTTGGGCTATATCTCTTGACTTATTTTAGCTACCCTAAGCCCCAATGAGCTCTAGAGAGGACACCCTGGCCTTTCCAATTATATCTCAAGTGTTAGGATTGGATGAGGGGAACTTTTTTTTCAGGTTGAGACAAAAAAAAAAATAAAGTATAAATTGGAAGACCCACCTCTCTTTTCTTTGTTCTCCAATATGATGATATTCTCTTAGTTTGCCACTTCAATAAATCTCCAAAAATAATAAATAAAGTAATAATCAACATGTCCCCAAAATTAAACTTCAATAATTCAAATCTAGTTCTACTTTTGCTGTGAATTGCCCCAAAAGAAAAAAAAAAAAAACACCAATTGTGATGGTTTGCACCTGCGTGCCGATCGATTTGCATCGCCAACGGCAACATCAACGCGGGCTGGGTTTTATAAGCCATTACAGGGTTTTCTAAAAAAGTCTTTATAACTTTGTCACTTGACATTAATACTTGCTATGAAACCCAATTGATGCATGTGGCCTCCGCAGGTAGACATAAGGCGGAAAACACCTCACCGTTCGGCTGCCAGCCTCACCGAAGTGCCCGCCCGGATTAAAATGACCCGATGCGCCTCTGCCGCTCTCCAAACCCGTTTGATGCGTCCTGAACGTCCATTTTGATTACGTGTTAAGGTGAGCTGGTGAGAGGGTCCTATGAGAGTCGAGAGGGAATATGCTCAGAAAGTGGAGTGCAAAAGTCCTAAAAACAAAAACCGCTGCTGAACCATACAGTGTCACTTTTTTTTTTTTTTTTTAATTCTGTTGGAAAAAACCTCCTGCGTCGTGTTTTGTCTACCATCCCACGCCCGGGCGGGGAGCGAGGACTTGTGCGGAGTTAGTAAACGTGCAGGAAACTGCCTCCGGTGGTTGAAGGGTTCGTTTAATACCGTCCAACTGCTCCCTCGGTCCCATGCAACCTACCTAGCCGACCCACCGGGTCAGCCCTGGCTCCCAAATCCCAAGGGCCCTGCTGCATGAGACACCTCGCTGTCTGAGTCGCTCACCATTGGGCAGGTAAAACGCTGAGATTGAGTTAGTTTTGGAAAAATTTTGAAGGTTTGATTAATTTGCCCCACATCCGTTGTTTGAGCAGTAGAGGATGATGAGTTTGTTCTCTTGCTGGTCTATTATGCAGGCTAGGATAACATAGAGCTAGTAGTTTAATGGTCACTGACAGTGTGAAATGTGATGTGTTTTTTTCCCACATGAAAACGAGCCTTGTAAACTGTTTCTGCGCCCCGTGTTAAAGCCACTACTGGTCAATTATACGTGCAATTAATGTCAAATCCGATGCGGCCCTTTTGTGAGTAAAAAGGCTGTTTTAAAGCTGAGTTATTGCGAACTCCGAGGTTACGCGTGTTAAAGTTGTCTTTGATTGGTGGTGTCGTTACAATTGTTGGTGTTCGTTGTCTGTTGTTGTTGTGATGTGTGTGTGTCTGCAGGGGCCGGTGGTTGGGAACAGTGATGTGCAGTTGGTGCTCTCGCAAGTTCAAAGGAGCTTGATAGATGATTTGATTCTTGCTGAAGGTAATGTTGCACTGTGTCTGCTCCCTGACGTGCTCCCATCTGTCTGTTTTTGATGGGGGTGTCTTGTGGCATGTATCCTGTGCTAGTTAGTATGTAGCGATGGGGGGGGTTTCGTTTTGTTGTTTGTTGTTTTAACATTTCTTTTATTAACCTGTTTGGCATTTGAATGTTTGAGGTGTAGCTGTGTGGACACATTCTCGTCTTCTATTAGTCCAGTTAAGTTGGTTACCTGTGCACAGACTGGTGAATAGACATTCATTGATTGCTCTGTTTTTGGTCAATAATTGGCAATATACATCTCGCACGCGCCACTACTCTATTAATTTCCTTTCACTGTGTTGTTTTTGTGTTGTGTGTGTAATTTATATGTTTCTATGCCTTGGGAGTGAAAATGCTTTTCAGTAATTGAATAATTGCAGGATTTTTTTTTTTTTTTCGCTACACAAGTAGGAAAGTTATTGAGAAGTGAATGTTGCATTGAGCAATGCGCTTTGCTTTTAGTTGCAAGAATGTGTTTCAGCAGCGTGGGCGTTAAAGGTCCAGTGTTACCATTTAGGATCGCATCTATTGGCACAATTGAAATGTGGATTATTCATAAGGGTATGTTTAATCGGTGTATAATACCCGCCCTGGAAATGAATCATTATGGTTTCGTACCTAGGAATGAGCCGCGTTTTTTTATCTAAATGGCAGATAAGATGTTCTCTATTGATGTAGGAAGTTCAGATTTGCAGCACTTGTCGCCTTCTTCTACGAGTTTTATCTTTGTGCTTAAAAGGGGCCGGTGAAGTGGGGGTTGGCCAATCTGGCAGCTTTTCAACCCACTAGGCTGGACTAAATCCTACACAGCTGGTCTTTTTAAGTTTCCAACTTCAAAGGCTCTCGTGATGCGGCTCAAAGTCAAAATAGAAACTATTTACCATTTTGGCTGCTATCTGGTAATCCCAGCTGTACCGGATTTGGGTCTATATTCTCAATCCAAACTCCAATATAATGGGAGGGTGCAGGTGCAGGGGAGTTTTCATTTGTGATGCTCAAAAATTACAAAAATGTCCATGAAATAAAAACGCTTGACAGCAAAGTGTTTGTCGAGAATCACAGGGCTTTCCCAAAACATTTTCATGTCAAAGGCGACCCGATTTTTTTTGTCCTCTGAGTAGTTTTTTTTAGGTTTTTAAGATAATAAGTCTTCAATCAATAATCAAACTAGTATCATGACAATCTGAATGAACAATTAAGACGGGGTGTGGTACGTAACTGCCCCCTTCCCCATATGTCATAGTGCCCGAATCACGTAATGTTTACGTTAAGGCATGAAGACTTATTTGTGTGGTAAAGGCTCACCCGTTTGTTTAACAGTAAGGCTTTGGCCTCAAGACAAGTATAATGCTGAGGCCCTCCTTGTGTCAGAATACCAATACATAGCGGTGCATAGGCTTGAAACTAAAACCACACAACAAGTGAAGTAGTTTTTTGACTTCCTGCGGAAATGCTTCTCCTCTGGCCGCTCTTTTGCTTCTAAACGAGTTTGTTGGAGTCACGTTCGTATCAAGTTTGTGTGCTCTGTGGTAGGAGAGGAACCAACACCAATAGTCTATATTTGGATTGCACTAGCTCAGAATAGTGCCAGCTGTAACAGGATTGATTGTGTGTTGTAGGATTTGATGAATGCTTGTTTTGAAAAGTGCTGAATAGCTTTGCAGCATGGCAACGTTTTCTTTGCCTGCCTCCTAAGAGGTTGTTTTTTTACGTTCCATTGGGCAACTGAGCGCATTGTAAGGGTGGTTTAGTAATACATTTACGTCACTTGCTCCTTGTTTTTCAGCCCATGGTTGAAGTGGTCGTTTTCACCCGCTCATCCAGTAGGTTGGACAAAGGGCAAGCGTTACAATACTTTTGTACAGCCTGGAAGAATTTCGTGCATCGCTGGGAGAAAATGAAATCATTCAGCCATCCATTGAACACACCTCAACTTTTACACAACAGGCTCACTGCTACATTAGACAAAAAAAAGAAGGCGCAAAGTTTTTGATTATTCTTATCTGCACTATCAATTGACAGCGACTCAATATCCTACTGTTGAGTTCAACCAAGCTCTGGAGGGCTACTAGCCCTGGGGACAAGGGGGGTCGCTGTTTGTTCCAATCTTTCGCAGGAGCCTGAGGTTAAGTTTTGGCTGAGCTTCATCTGGACTAAATTAAATCAAGGACATCTAATTTATGATAAATGAATTTGCACTAAACTTCCATTGGCTCAACAAATGAAAAAGATGAAATTAAAATATATAGAATTCAAGTCAGTTTGTAAAATCAAAAATATAAAAATTTATATACAGACACTGTACAACTTTTTTTTTTAAACACCAAAAAGAATTAAACAAAGAACACTAAGAGGAGCTAGTAGCCTAGTGACTGCTGAATCTGACTGTTCAGCCCCCGTTGGCCTTAGTCAATAAATCTCCTTTGATCCCAAGTCCGATTGAATAATTTTGGCATTAAACCACCGAATGTCCCAAATTATGTTTCGGCAATAAACATAAAATACTGAAGCAATAAGTAGGTTTGCAGGAGCTCCCTGCTGCTGGGCTTCTACATGAATTGGTTTTTTACATTTTGATAAAATGTAATAGTTTAGATCCAAAGCTTTTAGCATTTGACTGAATTCCGTATTTATACTGAACGGTACCATTTTGAAATTGAATCACTCAACAAATGCATCATACATGAGCTGA